>NW_006922395.1:602623-604012 GCF_000298275.1 Orycteropus afer afer | reverse complement strand
AAATGAATCTGGAAAATAATATTCCCCAGCACATAGAGAAATATAATATCAAAAAAGATGTGAACAAAATCATATAAATTGTATTTATGTATGGATGTTTTTAGAAAACTATCTAAAAGGATATAAATGCAACTTACAGCTTAAAAAAATGGACAAATAGAAATGCAGTAAATTTAATCAATCCAAGAGAGGGCAAGAAAAGCCAATGATGAATTTTAAAAAGACGTGGTAAGAAAACAAAACATTAAAAGATGACCGAAATAAGTACAAATCCGTTAACAATCAAAATGTAACTGGTTTAAACTCACTTGTTAAAAGACAGGTGTGCAATTGGGTTTCTTTCATGTGGCCTTTCTGGCCCTGGGTTGGGAATTCTTCCAAAATGATTGGTTGGGCTACAATCTTCCAAGTGATTGGTCTGTTTGCTATTTGCATAAGCAGTTTGCAAGCATTAGTGGGTTTGCTATCCATATAAGTAGCTTGCTAGTAGCTCTGGTGGTGCAGTGCATAAGTTATTTGACTGCTAACCAGAAGGCTGGTGGTTCAAATCCACCAGGTGCTCCACAGAAGGATTATGAGGCAACCTACTTCTGTAAAGACTTACTGCCTTGGAAACTCAACGGGGGTTGCTATGAGTTGGAATTAACTCGAAAGCAGTGTGTTTGGTTTTAGTTTTTAAGTGGCTAGCAATCCACCCAATAGCATGATCAGTTTACAATCCACCTGAGAGAAATGCCTGTTCATACCTGGTCTCGGCAAGTAATACGTAAATAGACATGGATAATTTGTGAAAGGTGAGCATGTCCCTTCTTAGATGCAAGTGGGGTCCTTTCCTATCATGGTAAATGGGACACTAGTGGGGGTGGAGGTGACAGCTTTACCTCAAATTTGTTCTTGTTGTTTACTGTTCATATTCTATAAATGATGATAATGACTTTCAATTGTCAAAACTTTGTAAAATGTCTTTGTGTGTGTGACCCAATCAGATCAGATAGTAGAGTCCTTGTCCTATCAGTCTCATGATTGTATAGCATTTAGAATACTACTTGTGTGTTTATGTACATAGTTTAACAGGTATCATTACATATGACAAAACAAATCAAAATAAAAAATGTGTACCTTACTGTGGTATTTCCATAGAAGGGAATACTATTTAGCAATAAAGAGAGCAAACTATTGATACATGGCAACAAGAACTTGGATGATTCTCAGCAGTGTTATGCTGAGGTTAAAAAAAGCCAATCTCAAAAAGCTGCATGTAGTAAAATTTTATATATACATATCTATATATAGATATATATATAATGTATATATATGATGTTGTTGTGTGCTGTAGAGTCGGCCCGACTCGTAGTGACCCCTCCTTGGGTTTCCGAGGCAGTATCACTA
>NW_006922395.1:598737-602193 GCF_000298275.1 Orycteropus afer afer | reverse complement strand
AACAAATTAAATATTAAAATAAAGAGTGCATGTAAAAACTGGTGAAAACTGAAAAAAGATCTGTGGTTTAGTTAATAGTTTTGGACCAATGTCACTTTTCTGGTTTGGAAAATACACTATAGTTATGTGAAGTGTTATGATTGGGGAAAGCTGTGTGAAGGGTACATAAGAACTCTCTGTACTTTTATACATCTTCTTGTGAGCCTTGAATTTTTTCCAAATAAGATGTTTGAAAATGCAGCTTATAAAATACACGTTGAAAGCAAATTACACAGAAAATTTAAATGTAAATAGATGGAGAAATATCTATCATTCAAATGCTGATCAAAAGATAAGTGAAAAAGCAATACTAAGACCAATAAAATATAATTTAAGCAAAAGCCATTAATGAAATAAAGAATACTATGTAATAAAAATGTCTCCAAAAAGATATGACAATCTATTGGGCAAATCTACTGCAAAATAGTTGTTTAAAATATTAAAAAGCAAAGATGCCACTTTAAGGACAAAGGCACCTGACCCAAGCTGTGATATTTACAATTGCCTCATATGCATGTGAGAACTGGGGAATGAACAAGGAAAAACAAAGAATTGATGCAATTGAATTATGGTGTTGGTGAAGAACATTGAATATACCATGGACTGCCAGAAGAATAAACAAATCTGTCTTGGAAGCAGTACAGCCAGAAAACTCCTTAGAAGCAAGGATGGCTAGATGTTGTCTCATGCACTTTGGGCATGTACAGAGTACCAGTCTCTGGAGAAGGACATTATGCTTGGTAGAGTAGAGGCTCAGCAAAAAAGAAGACCCTCAACAAGATGGATTGACACAGTGACTACAGCAATGGGCTCAAGCATAGAAACAATTGTGAGGATGGTGCAGGACAAACCAGTGTTTTGTTTTTTCTGTTGTACATAGGGTCACTATGACTCTGAACTAACTTGATGGCACCTAACAACAACAATAGCACAGCCTTAACATGCACAGATAAATAATTGGCAGAATAACAAGAGTAAAAGTCAAATGCTCAAACATAGTATGATATTTTAGCACAACTTTACAGTAAATAATAGATGAAAAAAAGAGAAAAACATAAGCAAATATTGAAAAACATTTGAACAATAAAATTTATAAGTTTTATCTAGTAAAACTTCGAACTGATTTTATATATATATGTGTGTGTGTGTGTGTGTGTGTGTGTATATATATGTGTATATATATAGATATATATTTCCTTCTCATGCACACACAAAACCTTTAGAAAAACTGAAAACATAACAAGCCACAAAGAAAATCTCAAAATCATATATAATTTTTTTATATCTAATATGGGACTAAATTAGAAATGAACAATAAAAAAGTAGCAGAAGGATAAATACTCAAACATTTTTTTAAAAAAACTAAAGATAACTCAAAGATTAAGAAGAAAGTTATAGTCATGGAAAAATTTGTACAAAAACTGTTAGATGGCAATCTACCTTGCTATGTAAACATTCACCTAAAACACAATTAAAAGAAAAAGAAAAAAAAAAAAAAAACAGAAGAATCTCACATTGATAACTATAATTTATTTAAAACTATATAACCATACAACTATTTATCAAAGCTGTGACAATTAAAGCAGTATAGAGAGAAATGGATAGTCTTAAATAATTTTTAAAAGAGTTTGAAAATGAATGAGTTATGAATTTATCATAGGAAGTTAAAAAGGTAAAACAAAAGAAAATGGAAGGATTGACATAACAATACAAATAATACCACAAATCAATAATAGAAAGAAAAACACACCACCCAGAAACCAAACCAGAAAAAGAATTCTCAAATCTAAAATAAGCTTATAAAATGGAAATGGAGAACCAGAGGAATAAATCTGTAAATGATACCAAGTACAAAACAAATAGTGGGAACAAACTAGCACAGACTGAGGTAGAAATTTTGAACAAATTTATAACAAAGGAAGAAATTGAACAGGTCATATACCACCACAACTACCACCCCCCAACAAAAAGTCATGGACCAGATGGCTTCACTGGACAGTTCTATCACACTTTTAGAGAAGAGGTGACACCTATCTGACTCAAGCTGTTCCAGAACATAAAAATGATAGTATACTCCCAAATTCAATCTATGAATCAAGCATAACCCTGATACCAAAACCAGGCAAATGCACTACTAAAAAGGAAAATTACAGATCATTATCCATCATGAATTGTTGATGTTGGTGTTAGGTGTCATCAAGTCAACTTTGATTCATAGTGACCCCATGCACAACAGAATGAAACACTGCCCAGTCCTGCACCAGCCTCACAATCCTTGTTATACCTGAGCTCATCATTGCAGTCACTGTATCAATCCATCTAGTTGAGGGCCTTCTCCTTTGTTGCTGACCCTCTACTTTACCAAGCATGATATAATTCTCCAGGGAATTCGTTCATCATAAGTATAGACACAAAAATCTTCAACAAAATCCTAGTGAATAGAATTCAACACTATATCAAATAATAATAATAATACATCATGACCAAGTTGGATTCATACTAAGTATGCAAGGATGGTTCAACATCACACACAAAAAAAATCAATGTAATCTACCACATAAATTAAACAAAGGAAAAGAACCACATGATTATATAAATTGATGCAGAATAGACATTATATAAAATCTAGCACCCATTCCTGATAAGAATTCTCAGCAAAATAAGGGAAATTCCTCAAGATAATAAAGGGCATATACTCAAAACCAACAGCTAACATTATTCTCAATGGATAGACTCAGCAAGAAAACAACAGGAACTAATGGAAAGGTTCAGCAAAGTGGCAGGATACAAGATAAACATACAAAAATCATCAACAAAGAGATCTCTGAAAAGGAAATATGGAAAACAATACCTTTTAAAAATACCATTTACAACAGCAATCAAGAAGGTAAAATACTTAGGAATAAATCTTACCAGGGACAAAAAAGAACTGTACAAAGAGAACTACAAAACATTACTACAAGATACTATAAGAGATTTACATAAATGGAAAACTACCCATGCTCATAAATAGGAGGAATGAAAACTGTGAAAATGTCAATACCACCCAAAGCAATCTACAGAGTCAATGTAATCCCAATCCAAATTCCATCAATATTGTTTAAGGACAGGTGAAAAACAATCACTAATTTTATATGGAAAGGAAAGAGCACAGATAAGCAAAGCACTACTGAAGAAGAAAAACAAACTAGGAGGTCTCACAATTCTGGATCTCAAAATCTACTATACTGCCACAGCCTGGTATTGGTACAATGATAGACACACAGAACAGTGGAACAGAATTGAGAATCCAGAAATAGATCCACCCACATATGGGCACATATTTGACAATGGGCTGAAATCCTTTCAAAGGAGAAGAGATAGTCTCTTTAACAAATGGTGCTGGCAAAACTGGATATCCATTTGCAGAAAAATGAA
>NW_006922395.1:595337-597272 GCF_000298275.1 Orycteropus afer afer | reverse complement strand
GGTGAAATCTAAATGGAAATAAATCACTAATCTCTCAAAAAAAAATTGAACTGTAATTAAACGTATGGTCTCTAAAGGACAAAACATCCAGATTATTTCACAGGTTTTATCAACTTTCCAGGTTTCAGAAATGAGAAAAAGAAAGATAGCTACTCTAATATACCTTTATTATCAAAACCAGGCAATGAAAATTGACAAAAACAACATCTTAGACTAACCTTCTATGTGAATGAACAGAGTTCAAAAATCCTAAATAAGACGTTAACAAATTAAATCCCTCTACTATAACAAATAATAATTCATCATGAATAAGTATGGTTCATCCTAGGAATTCAATGACAGCTCAATATTTGAAAATATATTAAAATGTTATACTTTATTAATAGATAAAGGAAGAAAAGCATATGAGCATACAGGAATTTTAAGCCTGAGTGTAGGCATAACAATAATAAAACACAGACTAAGCACAACTTCTAACTAGAAATTTCTTAAAGCCATGAACCTAATAAAGGCCTAGCAAAAGAAAAAGTAGCTTAACTGAAGAAAAATATATAACCTGCATATTGTAGCTAAAAATCTTCCAAGAGAGGAAACTCCAGGCTTAAATGGTGTCATTGACAAATTACTCTAAACATTCAAGAAAGAAATAACAGCAACTCTACACATGCTCTTCCCGAAAATAGAAGAGTATGCTCATCATAATAGATGCAGAAAATACATTCAACAAAATTAAACATGCATTCGTGATATAAACACACTTTCTCTTAAGTATCTACCTATTTTTCCTCCCTTCATCTCCTCTCCCATTCCTGGTAACCAAAAAAGAATATAATGATATAAACATGCATTCGTGATATAAAACCTGTGAAATAATCTGGATAATGCATATGTGATTGTTGTTATTAGGTGCCATTTAGCTGTTTCGACACCTAGCAACCCTATCTACAACAGAATGAAACACAGCCTGTTCCTGAACTGCCCTCACAACATTTGCTAAGCTTTAGCCCATCGTTGTAGCCACTGTGTCAAAGTAGGAATGAAAAGGAGCTTCTAATACTTAAAAAAGGAGTTTACTAAAAACATACAAAATAACATCATAGTTAATGTTGAGAGATTGAATGAATTTCCCCTCATCAAACATGTACCACAAGTCCTAGCTAGTGCAGTATAGTGCAAGAAAAAGATATAGAAGGCATACAGAAAGGGAAAAAAAATGAATGAAATTGTTTCTATTTGTCAATGTCTCTATGATGATCAATATAGAAAACCTAAAAGAATCTACAGAAAAGCTCCTAGGGCTGAAAAGTGAGTTTAGAAAGGGCACAGGATACAAGGTCTATATACAAAAGTAAATCCTATTTCTAGATACAGCAATGAACAACTGGAATTTGAGATTAAAAGAACAATATAATTCACAATAGATTTGGGTATAAACCTAATGAAATGTATGCATATCTATATGCTGAAAACTAAAATAACCTGATAGAAGAAACCAAAGATCTAAATAAATACACAGATACCATGCTTATGGATTGGAAGAAGAAATATTGGTAAGATGTGAATTCTTCCCAATTTGAGCCATTAATTCAGTGTGATCCTAATTCATATCACTAAAAACTATTTTGTAGACATCAGTAAACTCATTCTAAAATGTATGTGGAAAAACAAAGGAACAAGAATATTTAAAAGAATCCTAAAAAGAAAAGAACACATTCAAAGGACTCTGACTTTCAACATTATCTATAAAGCTACAATACTCAAGATAATGGGGTATACCAAAAAGGTAGACACATAGATCAATGGAATTGAAAAGAGAGCCCAGAAATAGAGCTACATAAATAGAATAAACTGATTTTTGACAAAGGTGCAAAGGCAGTCTCATCATCAAATGGTGCTGGAAAAATTATACATACATATGAAAAAAAATTGACACAT
>NW_006922395.1:594718-595237 GCF_000298275.1 Orycteropus afer afer | reverse complement strand
AAACTCAAAATTGATCCTAGACCTAAATGTAAAATTATAAAATTTTTGCAAATGCTGGAGAAATCTGCATTAACTTGGGTTTAAAAATGAGTTTTAAATACAACACAAAAGCAGAGTTCATGGAAGAAAAAATTGCTTAACCATAATATATTAAGACCACTGTTCTTTCCACTCTGATTTCTATTCCATACCAATTCTTCTGTTGTCCTATAGCATTAGAAGGCTTATTGGCATTTTCTCTTCATATCTGTACGTTTCTATATCCACTTTTGTATTATTTCAAATTCTTTTTCTTAAAGAAGGCCTTCCAAATTATATAAACTTTAGGGTCCAAAAAGTCAGGGTCTGACACCAAAATGCATATGTGATTGTTGTTATTAGGTGCCATTTAGCTGGTTTCGACACCTAGCAACCCTATCTACAACAGAATGAAACACAGCCTGTTCCTGAACTGTCCTCACAACATTTGCTAAGCTTTAGTCCATCGTTGTAGCCACTGTGTCAATCAATCTTATTGAG
>NW_006922395.1:591992-593113 GCF_000298275.1 Orycteropus afer afer | reverse complement strand
ATCTTATTGAGGGTATTCCTTTTTTCACTGATTCTCTACTTTACCTAACATGGTATCTTTCTCCAGGAACTGGTCTTCCTGGCAACATGAGCAAAGTTTGAGAGACGCAGACTGGCCATTCTGCTTTTTAGGAGCATTCAGGCTGTACTTCCTCCAAGAGGATTTGCTCGTTCTTCTAGCACTCCACGGTACATTCAATATTCTTTGCCAGCACTACAATTCAAATGCATCAATTCTTCCATTGTCTTGCTTATTCATTGTACACCTCTCACATGCATATGAGGCTACTGAAAATACCATGGCTTGGGTCAGATGCACCTTAGTCCTCAAAGTGACATTCTTGCTCTTAAACATTTTAAGAAGTCTTGTGCAGTAGATTTGCCCAATGCAATCAATACATTGTTTGTTGCATCCATGGGGGTTGATTGTGGAGCTAAGTGAAATGAAATCCTTGACAACTCCAGTCTTCCCTCCATTTATTCTTGTGTTGTTTATTGACCCAGTTGTGAGGATTTTTGTTTTCTTAATCTTGAAGGGAGCTCTGGTAGCATAATCTCTAAGGCACTTGACTGCTAACCAGAAGGCTGGCAGTTCAAACCCACCAGCCACTCCTTGGAAGGAAGATGGGGCAATCTGCTTCCGTAGTGATACTGCCTCGGAAACCCAAGGATGGGTCGCTATGAGTCAGGTCCGACTCCACGGTACATAACAACAACAACAGTCTTGAAGTGTAATCCATACTGAAGGCTGTAGTCTTTGTTCTCCATTAGTAAGTGCTTCAAGTTCCCTTCACTTTCAGAAAGCCAGGATGTATCATCTGCATATGTTGTTGTTGTTAGGTGTTGTCAAATAAGTGGCAACTCATAGCAATGCTGTGTACAACAGAACAAAACCCTGCCCAGTCCTGTGCCATCCTCACCATCCTTGCTATGCTTGAGCCCATCATTGCCACCATGGTGTCAATCTATCTCATTCAGGGTCTCCCCTTTTTTGCTGACACTCTATTTTACCAAGCACAAAAATCTTTTCCAGGGAATGATCCCTTCTGACCACATGACCAAATTAGGTGAGATGAAGTTTGGCCATTCTCACTTCCAAGCGGAATTCTGGTTACACTTCTT
>NW_006922395.1:590510-591814 GCF_000298275.1 Orycteropus afer afer | reverse complement strand
TTGAACCACCAGCCTTCTGGTTAGCTGTCAAGTGCCTTAGGCACTATGCTACCTATGCTTTAGCCCATCATTATAGCCATGGTGTCAATCCATCTCATTGAGCGCCTTGTCCTTTTTGCTGACCCTCTACTTTACCAAGAATGATATCCTTCTCCAGGGAATGGTCCCTTCTGACAACATGCCCAAAGTCGGTGAGATGAACTCTGGCCATTCTCACTTCCAAGAAGCATTCTGGTCGCACTTCTTCCAAGACAGATTTATTAGTTCTTCTGGCAGTGCATGGTATATTCAGTGTTCTTAGCCCATAGTACAATTCAAAAGCATCGATTCCTCATCAGTCTTCCTTATTCATTGTCCAGTTTTCACATGCATATGAGGTGATTGAAAATACCATTGCTCGAGTCAGGTACACCTTAGTCTTCAAGGTGACATCTTTGCTTCTTAACACTTTGAAGAGGTCTTTTGTAGCATATTTTGCCAGTGCAAGATGAGATGACATCTGATTTCCTGACTGCTACTCTCATGGGTTTGACTAGGGATCCAAGTAAACTGAAATCCCTGACAATTTCAAACTTTTCAACATTTATCATGGTGTTGCTTATTAGTAAAGTTCTGAGGATTTTTGTTTTCTTTATATTGAGGTGTAATCCGTACTTTGATCATCAGTACTTTGATCATCAGTAAGTGCTTCAAGTCATCTTCACTTTCAGCATGCAAGGTTGAGTCATCTGCATATTGCAGGTGGTTAATGAGTCTTCCTGCAATCCAGCTGCCATGTTATTCCTCATGTAGTCCAGTTCCTCAGATTATATGCCCAGCATACAGATAGAATAAGTGTGGTAATAAGATGCAATTATGATGCATATTGTTCCTAATTTTAAACTATGCAGTATTCCCTTGCTCTGTTCAAATGACAGGCTCTTGGTCTATGTACAGTTTCCTCATGAACACAATTAAGTGTTATGATATTCCTACTCTTCGCACTGAAAGAGGTTGTATTTTGACTACAACAAATCTATAATTTGTTGTAATCCACACAGTCAAATGCCTTCCCATAGTCAATAAAACACAGATAAATATCTTTCTGGTATTCTTTGCTTTCAGCCAAGGTCCATGTGACATCAGCACTGGTATTCCTCACTCCATGTCCTCTACAGAATCCAGTGTGCATTTCTAGAAGTTCCCAGTCAATATACTGCTGCAAACATTTTTAAATTCTCTTCAGCAAAATTTTACTTGTGTGTGATATTAATGATATTGTTAGATAATTTCTACATTGTGTGGGATCACATTTCTTTGGAATG
>NW_006922395.1:587877-589503 GCF_000298275.1 Orycteropus afer afer | reverse complement strand
AAACAGTAGATCTGTTGGATCTCTATCCCATAGAGTCTGGGTGTCTGTGAGGCATTACTCGGTGTTTGTCTTCTATTGTTTCTGTAAGGACTGCAGGTATTTTGTATCACTGGTGTCTGTGCAAGATTAGCCTCAGCTGAATCTATCCTTGGTCTAGAGTATATTCCTGTTCACTGACCCCCATCTGATCCTCTCAGATGTTTATGTGGTTATCTGTAGCCTGGTGTGTGGTGTGCAGTATTGTGGACACATTGGTTGGTGTTAGTATCTGTTGTCTATCTCTTATGTGTACAATTATCTTTATGGTAGTTATTGTAAATGGTATGATTTCCTAACTTCCTTTTCAGACATCTCTTTGTTCTTTACACATTTTGTTTCATGTCATTGATTGCAATCCTCTCAACATAACATCGCTCATCCCACTCCTCCCTGTTTCTCCTTTCCTTTCCTCCTTCTTTCCTAACCCTTCCTGCCTTCTGAACTTTGTCTTTGGGCAAATGGTGCCTTTTTGACCTCAAATGATTGATTGTTCTAAGGAATACTTACCTCCTTAGTGTTACTACTCACCTTGTAGAACTGTGTATTGTTTGGCTGAAAATTAAGCCATGGGGGTAATTTCAGTTCTAGGCCCAAAGCGTGACTAAGGGCCATAGTCCCAGGAATTGCAACAGTTTTTATCTAATCAGTAAGTGTGGTCTTCTTATGATTTTGAGTTTTATTCTACATTTTTCTCCCATTCTATCCAGGACCTTCTAACGTGATCCTTTTTGAAGAGGTTGATAGTAGTAACTGGGCATCATCTAATTCTTCTGATCTCAGGCTTGTGGAGGCTGAGGATTCTGTAGTCAGTTAGTCCTTTGGACTAATTGTGTCCATGATTCTTTGATTGTCTTGATTCATCTTTGCTCTAGCTGAGGAGAGACCAATAGTTGCACTGTAGATGGCCACTTACATGCTTTTAAGATGCCAGTCACTACTCATCTAAGTAGGATATAGAACATTTTCTTTGTGGACAATGTTGTGCCAATTGACCTTGATGCTCCCCAAGACTATGGTCCTGAGTCTCTAGGCCAAGTGACTCTTCCCTTCTAGGTATTTGGTTATGACTTTAGGTGTTCAGAATGTTGGCCCCTGTGTGCTCTACTATTTTTATGGATATGTGTACAGCATGTATAAAAACATATGTAGACATATCCTCTGTCAAATCTATATATATTCATAAGTATAGTCCCATTCTCCTTCCCACAATAGTTCAGCTTGCTTGTCTATCTATGTATTCACTTGTAGATTGTTATTTTTACTGTCATTGCAGGATTGTGTATGTAATGATATTCATGTCTATTGCCTTTAACTCTTATGCTCCTCCCAGTGTTTTTCATTGCCTTGATCATTTTGTAGCTACTTCTCCCTTATTATATATTGCTTTGCCCTTCACCCAAATTAATATATGTCTACCCAGGGTTACAGGTGAGGAGAGACAACTCACGGACGCCCAAAGTAGCAAGCGGGAAGAGCAGGAGAAAGGGGATTAAAAGCTAGGAAGCCAGAGAGAAGAGCAGTCAGCTGAAGGGATTAGGTGAGGAGAGGCAACACAGGCCCGCCCAGAGTATCCAGTGGGAAGAGCAG
>NW_006922395.1:582944-583723 GCF_000298275.1 Orycteropus afer afer | reverse complement strand
AGGAAAATTGGAAGTTGTCAAAAATTAAATGGAACACATAAAAATTGATATCCTAGGAATTAATGAGCTGAAATGGACTGCTTTTGGCCATTTTAAATCAGATAACCATATGTCTACTATGCCAGGAATGACAAATTTAAGAGGAGTGGTGTGGCATTCATCACCACAAAGAATGTTCCACAATCTATCCTGAAGTACAATGCTATCAATGATAGGATAATATGCATACACCTACAAGGAAGGCCAGTTAATACTACTATATTCAAATTTATACAACCACCAAAGCCAAAGATGAGGAAATTAAAGTTTTTATTTTTTTATTATTGTGTTTTAGGTAAAAATTTACAGAGCAGAATTTGTTTTACATTCCACATGTTGTGCACATTTGGTTTTACTCCCCAATTACCATCTCCAACCCTAACCCACTCTCCTCCTCTCCCTTCCCAGTAAATCCCCCCTCCATGTGCCCTTCTTAATTATGCACTCCCATCTGTCCAGCTTTTCCTCTGTGTCACTGTTGCCTCTCTGGTGCCCCATGGACAATTGCTCCAAGGGATGTATCTCCAAAGAGTACATGGGTGCATCACCCTGGGTTGAATGTTCTGCACTTAAGTCTTATCTACTGTTGGGTTGAGAGCCAGCCCTTAGAAGTGAGTTTTATCCCAGGCCCAATGTGTATGCCAGGGCCATAGACATGGGGGTCCCACCAGACTCCATCTGATTTTTACCAACTTCCGCAGTCTGAAATTGACCAAACATGCAATCAAGATGTACTGATT
>NW_006922395.1:578231-581584 GCF_000298275.1 Orycteropus afer afer | reverse complement strand
ATACCAGAAAGATGTTTACTTGTGTTTTATTGACTATGCAAAAGCATTAGATTGTGTGGATCATAATAAATTATGGATAACATTGAGAAGAAAAGGAATTCCACAATATTTAACTTTGCTCATGAGGAACCTGCACATAGACCAGGAGGCTGACGTTCAAACAGAACAAGGGAACACTGCATGGTTTAAAATCGGGAAGGGAATGTATCTGGGTTGTATCCTTTTACCATACTTCTTCAATCTGTATGCTAAGCAAATAATCTGAGAAGCTGGACTGTATGAAGAAGATCGTGGCATCAGAATGGGAGGAAGATTCAATAACAACATACTGAGGACACAACTTTGCTTGCTTAAAGTGAGGATGACTTGAAGCACTTACTGATGAAGATTGAAGACTACAATCTGCAATATGGATTACACCTCAATATAAAGAAAACAGAAATCCTCACCACTGGACCAATAAGCAGCATCATGGTAAATAGAGAAAAGACTGAAGTTGTCAAAGACTTCATATTACTTGGTTCTACAATCAACGCCAATGGAAACAGCAGTCAAGACATCACATGTATATGCATTGGACAAATCTGCTGCAAAGACCTCTTTCAAGTGCTGAAGAGCAAAGATACCTCTTTGAAGACTAAGGTGTGCTGACATGAGCCATGGTATTTTCAACATCCTCATATGCATATGAGATCTGGCCATTGAATAAAGAAGACCAAAGAAGAGTCGATGCTGTTGAGTTGTGGTGTTGGTGAAGAATGCTGAAAGTACCATGGATTGCTAAACGAACTAGCAATTCTGTCCTAGAAGGAACGCAGCCAGAATGATCCTTGGAAGCAAGAATGGCCAGACTTTGTCTCACCTACTTTGGTCATGTTGTAACAAGGGACCATTTCCTGGAGAAGGATATCATGCTTGGTAAGGTGGAGGGTCAATGAAAAAGGAGAAGGCCTTCAACCAGGTGGATTGACACAATGGCTACAGTGATGGGTTCATGTACAGTAAGGGTTATGGGGCTGGAAAAGGACCAGGCAGTGTTTTGCTCTGTTGTACATAGGGCCACTATGAGTCCTAGATGACTTGATGGCACCTAACAACAACAATGGCTAATGATCATGAGCTTTTCTTCATGTGTTTGTTGGCTGCCTGAATATCTTCTTTGGTAAAGTGTATGTTCATGTCTTCAAAACATTTCTAAATTGCATTGTTTGTCTTTTAGTTGCTGAGGTGTTTAAGTTTTCTATAAACTTTAGAGATTAGTCCATTGTCCAATATTTTGTTGCCAACATTTTTTTTCCCCCAAGGTGTAGGTTCTCTTTTTACTCTTTTGGTAAAATCTTTCGATATGCATACATGTCTAATTTATAGGAGGTCCCACTCATCTAGATTACGTTCTCCTGTTTGGGTATTTTTAGTAATGTTTGATAATGTATTTATGCCATGTATTAGGGCCCTAAAGTTTGTAATATTTTCTCTTTGATGGTTTTTATAGTTTTAGGTTTTGCATGTAAGTCTTTGGGAGCTCTGGTGGCATAGTGCCTAAGGCATTTGACTGTTAACCACAGGGCTGGCGGTTCAAACCCACCAGCCACTCCTCGGAAGGAAGGTTTGGCAATCTACTTCCGTAGTGATATTGCCTCAGAAACCCAAGGAGGGGTCGCTAGGAGTCAGATCTGACTCAATGGCAGTGAGTTTGTTTGAGTATGTAGGTCTTTGATCCATCTTGACTTCATTTTTGTTTATGATATAAGGGTCCTGTTTAATTCTTCTGCAAATGGATATCCAGTTTTGTCAACACCATTTGTTAAGGAGACTATCTCTTCCCCATTTAATGAATTTCAGCCTTTTGTGAAAGATTAGATATCCATAGGTGGATGGATTTACTTCTGCATTCTCAATTCTGTTCCATTGGTCTATATATATGTCATTGTAACAATACCAGGCTGTTTTGACTATCATGGATATGTTGTAGAACATGTAATATTCTTCCATTAATGCAGTTCTCTTTTATGAAGTTTTATAGAAAACTTAAACACCTCAGCAACTAAAAGAAAAACAATGCAAAATACTGATCTACAAAAGCAGATCTGCATACTACAAGCATACTACTAATGCTTGTAGTAGTATTTTTTAATAAGTCTTTTGTGTTTCTGGTTAGATTTATTCCTAAGTAGGCATTTGACTGCTAGCCAGAAGGTTGGAAGTTCAAACCCAACAGCCACTCTGCAGAAAGAAGACGGGGCAATCTACTTCTGTAAAGATTTACCACCTCGGAAACCCAAAGAGGGTAGCTATGGTTCAATGGCAGTGAGTCTGTTTTTTTTTTTTTTTAATTTATTTCATCTTTTGGGTGGCCATTGTAAGTGGAATTGTTTTCTTGATTTAGTTTTCAGAGTTCTGTTCCTTAGGGTAAAGTAATCTGACTAATTTTTGTATGTTGATCTTATAACCTGCCACTTTGTTGAGTTTTCGATTATTTTCAGTAATTATTCTGAATTTTAGGATTTTTTTATGTATAGGATCATATCATCTGCAAATAGAGTTTTACTTATTGTTTACCAATTTGGATGCCTTTTGTTTCCTTTTCTTGCCTATTGCTATGGCTAGTCCTTCCAATACAATATTGAATAGCAGTGGTGACAAAGAGCATCCGTGTCTACTTTCTATTCACAAGGGAATGATTTTGGTCTCTGTCCATTGAGATTAATGTTGGTCATTAGGTTTGTACATATGCCTTTAATTATGTTGAGGAATTTCTTTCCAATTTCTATTTTGATGAAAGGTTTTTTGTTCTTTAAAATATCAGGAATGTGTGTTGGATTTATCAAATGTCTTTTCTCCATTGATTGATATGATCTTCTGGGTTTTTTTTTCTTTGTTTTATTTATGGAGTATATTACGTTCATTATTTTCCTAATGTTGTCCTATCCTTGCATGCCTAGCGAGAATTCCACTTAGCCATGATGTACTATTTTTTAATATGTTTTTGGATTCTATTGCCTAGGATTTTGCTGGGAATTTTTGCATCTATGTTCATGAGGGACATTTGTTTATAATTTTCTTTTTTTTAGTGGTGTCTTTGTCTGGTTTTGGTATCAGAGTCATGCTCTCTTCATAGAATGAATCCAGTAGTATTCCTTCCATTTCTGTATTCTGGAATAGCTTGAGTAGAATTGGTGTCAATTTTTCTCTGAATGTTTGGTAGAATTTGTCAGTGAAGCCATCTGGACCAGAACTTTTTTTGTTGTGAGTTTTTTTTTCTTTATGACCTATTCAATTTCTTCTTTTGTTATAGACTTGTTCAAATTTTCTACCTCAGACTGTGTTAGTTGAGGAAGGTTGTGGTTTCTTGA
>NW_006922395.1:576458-577392 GCF_000298275.1 Orycteropus afer afer | reverse complement strand
AATGTTCTGTATATGTCTATGAGGTCAAGTTGGTTCGATTGTGCTTTTTAGCTCTTCTGTGTCTTCTTGAGTTTCCTTCCAGTTGTTCAGTCCTTTATCAGAAGTGGTGTATTAAACTCTCCTATTATTTTGGAGTTATTTATTTCTCTTTTCAATTGTGTTAAAATTTGATTTATGTATTTTGAGAATCTTTCACTGAGTTCTAATATGTTGATTATGGTCATGTCTTCTTTTTTTAATTGATCTTTAATCATTATACAATGCATTTCGTTGTCCCTTATGTTGAACTTGCCTTATTCTTGTTGTTGTTAGGCACCGTTGAGTCATCTCCAACTCATAGTGACCCTATGTACAGTAGAACGAAATACTACCTTGTTCTGTGTCAGCCCCACCATCCTTGCTATACCTGAATCCATCACTGTAGCCACTGTGTCACTCCATCTCATTGAGGGCCTTCCCCCTTTTCGTTCACCCTCCACTTTACCAAGCATGATATCCTTCTCTATGGAATGGTCCCTTCTTATAACATGACCAAAGTAGGTGAGACAAAATCTGGCCATTCTCCCTTCCAAGGAGCATCCTGGATGCACTTCTACCAGGACAGATTTATTAGTTCTTTTATCAGTCCAAGGTACTCTCAGCATTCTTTGCCAGCACCATAACTCAAAAGCATCAACTCTTCTTCCGTCTTCCTCATTCAATATCCAGCTCTCACATCCATATGAGAGGATTGAAATGACCATGGCTTGTGCCAGGCACACCTTAGTCTTCAAGGAGATATCTTTGCTCTTCAGCACTTGTAAAAGGTCTTTTGCAGCAAATTTACCCAATGGAATACATCATCTGATATCCTGACTGCTGCTTCCATTGGTGTTGATTGTAGAACCAAGTAATATGAAGTCTTTGACAACTTCAATCTTTTCTCCATTTATCA
>NW_006922395.1:572663-575707 GCF_000298275.1 Orycteropus afer afer | reverse complement strand
TTGGCCAGGTAGCTGTCTTCCAAATCTCATGACATAGGCAAGTGAATGCCTCCAGCGCAGCATCTGTTTGTTGAAATGTCTCAAGGAGTATTCTGTCAATTCCTGGAGTCTTGTTTTCACCACTTCCTTCACTGTAGCTTCAACTTCTTATTTCAAAACTGTTGGTTCTTGATCATATGCCACTTCCTGAAATGGATGAACATTGACCAATTCTTTTTGGTACAGTGACTCTGTGTATTCCTTACATCTTCTTTTGATGTTTCCTGTATCTTTCAGTATTTTTCCCATAGAATCATTCAATATGGCAACTCAAGGCTTAAATTTTCCCTCAGTTCTTTCAGCTTGAGAAATGCCAAGCATGTTCTTCCCTTTTGGCTTTCCATCTCCATGTCTTTGCACATTCCTAATCAAGAAGATGTATTTCTTTTTGATGCATTTAAATGAGTGGGACAGGTGTGCTGCTCTTCTTGCTAGTTTGGCAGCCCTTAGGTACTCATCACCTGTCTCCTTAGGTACTCATCACCTGTCTCCTTGTGGGTGCAATAGAGGATGGGATTGTGTGTGCAATTCTGTTCACTGTTCATGCAGAGCAGTTGAAGGTGGTTTGGGCTGGTGTTAGCCATCATCTGTTGTTGATCAGGGGATCTCTGGTAGTGTAGTTTCTAAGGCACTTGACTGCTAACCAGAAGGCTGGCAGTTCAAACCCACCAGCCACTCCTTGGAAGGAAGATGGGGCAATCTACTTCCATAGTGATGTTGCCTTGGAAACCCAAAGAGGGGTCACTAAGAGTCAGGTCGACTTGATGGCACATAACAACAACATTGCTGATCAGGTGGTACAGGAGTAGTTTTGGTCCTTATCCAGTGTTTGTGGCTGCAGGAGGTGTGGATGTGGTTTGGTAGTATGAGCACAGTTTCTGTCTCTCACCAAGTGTGATCTAAGAAAATACTTAAAAAATATAAATGACCACAACAAAAAAGAAAATAAGGAAAAAAAGTAAATAAATAAATAAATAACAAAACAAAAAGAAAATAATTAAAAATAAAAACAAGGGAAGGAAAAGAGAAAACAAAGAAGAAATGAACATGAAAATTTGGGAGATCAAAAGAAGGAAACGAGTAGTAAAGAAAAATAAGAAAAAGGAAAAAAAAAAGGAAGGTAAAGAAAAGAAAAAACAAAAAGGACAACACTGTGGAAGCAGGACACCTGGTTCCAGAAGGAGTTATTGCTGGCCTAGAAGTGCCTAGGGGCAGGGTACCTGGTCCTGTATGAAGAAGAGGGTTGGGGGGCAGAGTACCTGTTCTAAGCTGGAGTTCCTGCCAGTTTAGAAGGTTCATGGTGGTGGAGGATGGCCTTACCTGTAGTTCCTGGAAGGGTGTGGTGAATAAGGGAGAGATTGCAGTTCTGGGTGAGCAGAGCCAATTATCAGGCTGCTGCTCTAATCAGAAGGTTGTTTGCAAAAATTCAAAATGGCTGCACTATGTCACCCCAGTTGACAATTCACTACTCCATTTGTCTCTTTAGTCACTGTTTTCATTCAGTTTCTTCTTCTTCTAGTCAGTATTTGATACACTTCTCTACTCTTTCCATCAAAGCTCAGGATTCCAAGATTATCATCTGTATTTGTTTCACTTGGTTTCTCATACTTTATTTTAGAAGATCTGGGTAGCTTGTTTGCCTAGTACACAATCTTCCCAGAAGTTCAGCAACGAATTTCTTAATGAACTGGTTAAAATGCAAGTCACATATGTAATTTTAAATTTTCTAGTAGCCACATTTAAAATGGTAAAAAATAAACTGGTGAAAATAATATTAATAATATGTTTCATTTAGTAAAGTATATCCAGAATACTATCATATCCAAGACATCAATAAGTACTGGTTTTGGCCTTTTTTGATCACAAAAGAATATGATCTACAATACTGGGAATGACAAATTGAAGATGAATGGCATGGCATTCATCATCACAAAGAAAGTTTCAAGATATATCCTGAAGTACAATGCTGTCAGTGATAGGGTAATATCCATATACCTACAAGGAAGGCCAGTTAATACTATTATTATTCAAATTTATGAACCAATCACAAAAGCCAAAGATGAGAAAATTGAAGATTTTACTGACTTCTACAGTCTGAAATTGACCAAACATGAAAGTAAGATGTGCTGATTATCACTGGTGATTTGAATGCAAATGTCAGAAACAAAGAAGAATCACTAGTAGCTGGAAAATATGCCCGTGGTGATAGAAATGATACTGGTGATTGCATGATATAATTTTACAAGACCAACAACTTATTCATTGCAAATACCTTTTTTCAACAACGCAAATTGCAGCTATACATGTTGACTTCACCACATGGTGTACACAAGAATCAAATTGACTACATATGTGGCAAGAGGCAATGGAAAAGCTCAATATCTTCAGCCAAAACAAGGCTAGGAGCTGATTGTGGAAGAGACTATATCAACTGCTCTTATGCAAGTTCAAGTTGAAGTTGAAGACAATTAAAACAAGTCCATGAGAGCCAGAATATGACCTTGATTATATCCCTTCTGAATTTAGAGACCATCTAGAGAATGGATTTGATGCATTGAACACCAATGACTGAAAACCAGAGGAATTGTGGGAAGATATCAAGAACATCATCCATGAAGAAAGCAAAAGGCTATTAAAAAGATAGGAAAGGAAGGAAAGACCAAAATGGATGTCAAAAGAGACTCTGCAACTTGCCTTTGAATGAAGAGTGGGTAAAGCAAATGGAAGAAATGACAAGATAACAGAGCTAAACAGAAGATTTCAAAGAGCAGTTCAAGAACACAAAGCCAATAATTATAATAAAATGAACAAAGACATAGAAAGATAAAAGGGAAGAACACGCTCAGCATTTCTCAAGCTGAAATAACTGAAGGAAAAATTGCCTTGAGGTGCAATATTGAAAGATTCTATGGGCAATATATTGAATGCTGCAGGAAACATCAAAAGATGGAAAGAATACACAGAGTCACTGTACCAATTAGAATTGGTTGATGTTCATCCATTTC
>NW_006922395.1:571320-571893 GCF_000298275.1 Orycteropus afer afer | reverse complement strand
TCAATCTGTATGCTGAGGCAAATAATCTGAGAAACTGGACTACATGAAGCAGAATGTGGCATCAGGATTGGAGGAAGACTCATTAACAAACTGTGATACACTGAGGACACAACTTTGCTTGCTGAAAGTGAGGATGACTTGAAGCACTTACTGATGAAGATCGAAGACTACAGTCTGCATATGGATTACACCACAATATAAAGAAAACAAAATTCCTCACAACTGGACCAGTAAGCAGCATCATGATAAATGGAGAAAAGATTAAAGCTGTCAAAGACTTCATATTACTTGTTCCTATAATCAACACCAATGGAAGCAGCAGTCAAGATATCAGACAACATGTTGTTGTTGTTGTTGTTAGGTGCCATCGAGTTGTTTCTGACTTATAGCGACCCCATGCGCAGCAGAACGAAACACTGCCCAATCCCATGCCAGCTCCATGATCCCTGCTGTACTTGAGCCCATTGTCGCAGCCACCGTGTCAATCCATCTCGTCGAAGGCCTTCCCCTCTTTCATCGACCTTCCACCTTACCAAGCATGACATCCTTCTCCAGGGAATGGTCCCCTCTGAC
>NW_006922395.1:553992-568933 GCF_000298275.1 Orycteropus afer afer | reverse complement strand
GGTGGTTGGTGCATAAATTTGAATAATAGTCGTATTAACGGGTCTTCCTTGTAGGTGTATGGATATTATCCTATCACTGACAGCATTGTACTTCAGTACAGATCTTGAAACATCCTTTGTGATGAGAATGCCACGCCATTCCTCTTTAAACTGTCGTTCCCGACATAGTAGATTGTATGGTTGTCTGATTCAAAATGGCCAAAACCAGTCCATTTCAGCTCACTAATATTTACAAGCTGTGACCACATATAGCATTGGGCAAATCTGCTGCAAAAGACCTTTTTCAAGTGTTGAAGAGCAAAGATATCTCCTTGAAGACTAAGGTGTGCCTGACACAACCCATGGTATTTTCAATTGTCTCATATGCATGTGAGAGCTGGACAATGAATAAGGAAGACTGAACAAGAGTCGATTCTTTTGAGTTGTGGTGTTGATGAAGAATGCTGAAAGTACCACGGATTACTTAAAGAACTAACAAACATAACCCAGAATGCACAGGAGGTATATGAGAAGCTAGGTGAATGGGACCTTTTAAAAATTAATTTTTTATGTGCATCGAAAGACTTCATCTAAAGGATAAAAAGAGAACTTACAGATTGGGAGAAAATATTTACCTATGACATATCTGACAAAAGACTTATCTTCAAAATCTATAGAAAACTTCAACACCTGAATACCAAAAGGACAAACAATCCAATTCAAAAATGGGCAAGAGACATAAACAGATACTTCACTAAAGATGATATGCTGGTGGGCAACAAACATAAAAGGAATTTCTTGCAACCTTTAGTCATTAGAGAGATGCAAATCAAAACAATGATGAGATATCATCTCACCCCAGAAATAATAGCAAAGTTCAATAGGACAGAAAATAACAAATGCTGGTGAGGTTGCGGAGAGGTTGGAACTCTTATATACTGCTGGTGGGATTGTGAAATGGTACAACCATTGTGGCAAATGATATGGCATTTTCTTAAAAAATGAAAATAGAAATACCATTACTAGGAATATATCCTACAGAGATGAGAGGCAGGATATGAACAAACATATACACACCTATGTTCATCACAGCACAATTCACTATAGCAAAGAGATGGAAACAACCTAAATGCCCATCAACAGATGAATGGATAACCAAATTATGGTACATTCACACAATGGAATACTATGCTACATTAAAGAACAAAGAAGGATATGCGAATCATATCACAATGTGGATGAATCTGGAGGACATTATGCTGAATAAAATAAGTCAATCGCAGAAGGACAAATATTGTATGAGCCCATTGCTGTAAAAAGTCAAGGAAGGGTTTCCTTAAGGAAGAGAACTCACTTTATATGTTACCAGGATGGCATGGGAAGGGGAGAAAATAATTTGGGCTAGTTGGGGGCCACACACTGAGGTGGGTAAGGGTAGGGATGGTATAGAAAGAGTCTGTAACCACCATGATAACATTAGGAAAAGGGAGGACACTGAATTATGTCCATAATATATACACGACAGACGCTAATACCAACCAGTATGAGTCGGGGCCGACTCGACGGCAAATGACAACAACAACAACATATCCACAATACTGCATTACCATTTACCCCAAACACCTGGCCACAGATTAACACATGAACATCTGAGAAGATCAGATAGGGGTCAGTGAAAAGGATTATACTCTAGACCAAGGATAGATTCAGCTGAGGCTAATCTTGCTCAGATACCAGTGATACAAAATACCTGCAATTCTTACAGAAACAACAGAAGACAGACATAGAGCAATCCCTCATGGACAGCCAGACATTATGGAGGAGAGTTCCGATGGATCTACCGACTCAGGACCATAGTACTGCGGGACACCAGACTCAATTGGCACAACAAAATACATAAAAGCCTTGTTCCTCATCCTACATTGGTGAGTAGTGACTGGGGTCTTAAAAGCTTTCAAGTGGCCATCTAAGATGCAGCTAATGGTCTCTTATTGTCAGAAGTGAAGAAAAGTGCAAAAAAATAAGGGCATTTGGAAGCAATCAGCCCTAGGACATGATGGACCTCGAGACCAGAAGAACTAGATGGTGCCCAGTTACCAATGCCAACCACACTTGGGAAGGATCAAAACTGGGGATCCTGGATAGAGTGGGAGGAAAAACGTGGAACAAAATCCAAAAACACAATAATGAGCAGAATGGTCAAATGGATTCTGGTGGGACCCCCAATACTATGGCCCTGGGATACACTTTGGGCCTGGAATAAAACTGACACCCCGGGGCTGGCTCTCAGCTCAATAGTAAATAAGACATACATGCAGACTACTCAACCCAGGGTGATGCACCCACATACTCTACAGAGATGCGTCCCTTGGAGCAATCGACCACAGGGCACCAGAGGGGCAACATTCACATGGAGGAAATACAGGAAACACCAGAGTGCATAACTATGAGGGGCACAAGGTTGGCGGGATTACTGGGTAGGGAGGGGAGGATAGTGGGATAGGGTTGGGGATGGTAAACTGGGGAGTGAAACCAAATATACACGAAATGTTGAAAGTAAAACAAACTCTGTTCTGTTAACTTGCACCTAAAGCACAATTTAAAAAAAAAAAAAAGGAAAGAAAGAACTAACAAATCTGTCCTGGAAGAACTGCAGCTGGAATGCTCCTTGGAAGCGAGAATGGCCAGATTCTGTCTCACCTACTTTGTTCATGTTGTAAAAAAGAACCATTCCCTGGAGAAGAATATCATGCTTGGTAAAGTGGAAGGCCAACAAAAAACGGGAAGGCCCTCAATAAGATGGATTGACACAGTGGCTACAACAATGGACTCAGGCATAGCAAGTATCCTGAGGCTGGCACAAGACTGGACAGTGTTTCATTCTGTTGTACATAGGGTTGCTATGAGTTGGAGCTGCCTTCACTGCACCTAACAACAATAACAATCATTTGAACATGCAGTCAATATAGAAAAATACCAATGAGATATTTTGCATATTTTTTAATACTAAATCTTTGACATCTGGTGTGTACAGCATATCTGAAATTGGACTATCTGTAGTTCACATATTGATAGTGACTACCGTATTAGACAGTGCAGGTTTAGAGATATTCAGAAATATCTTTTTGAAGGTCAAGGGAACTGGAGTATGTATTGACCAAATTTCATTCCTCATTGGCTAAGGAGTGCTCTTGAGGCATGAACACTGTGGTGAACCAGTTGCTGTCCAGTCAATTCCAGCTCATGATGGTCCCACATGTGCAGAGGAGAACAGTGCTCCACAAGGTTTTGTGGGTTTTTATGGAAGTAAGTTCCCAGGCCTTTCTCCTGTATCTCTGCATAGGTTTGACCTTCCAACCTTTTGAACTTCCAACCTAATGTAAAGGGCATTAACCATTTGCACCATCCAGGGATTCTGGACTGCCCCAAGAGCTGGCCAAAGTGGTCAGAAAAACCCTCTGGCAGAGACTCAGGAAGCTGTTTGCATGTAGGGAACTCTGGGGGTGACCTAAGTGAAGGGCAGGGCAATAATCTGGGCACAGATAGCTGCTGAATTTGAACTTTTCTAAAATTCCAAACTCCATGAATTCAATGACAATTTCAGTAATGTCTTATATTCATTTGTGATTGTACTTCAGTTGGAATTTGTGTTAACACTTTAACTTTACACCATCCCTTTCTCTCTACCCAGTATGGAATTTATTGTGCATAAACCATGGGAATGTCTAGGGAATATCTAGAGACTTCTTATTTTAAGAAAGTTAATGATAAATCCTTTCTTAAAGCAAAATAGTATTTGGTAAGTTGAAACATTTTTCCTTAAGTGTTTTAATTTGTAGGGATATATAATTTTACAATAGGTTTTTCAAATGAGACACAATATATGCTATGTTTTGTGAGCTTCATCTCATAAAGTGAAAGCCAGTTAAGTTGGCCCTGGCCCTAACAGGCACTCAGTAAAATTGAAAATGAAAAAGGGAGGGATAGTGGATGCTCTGGTGCAACATTCAGATCCTCTCTTTAGGATCTAGATGCTCATTCCTCCAGCTGCTAGCAGCACTGGCTGCTGATGTAGCTCACATCTGAGTTCCTCCCTAGGAACTGCCCCCACCTGATAGTTGCTATCTCCCCCAAAACTGCACACCTTTCACAGATATCCAGTAAGATATAGTGGTTGAGAGCTGATTCCAACTGATGGTGACCCCATGTGTGTCTGTGTTCCATAGAGTTTTCAATCACTGAATTTTCAGAAGTTGATCTCCAGGCCTTTCTTCTGAGGCACTTAAGGGTGGACTCAAACTCCTAAGCTTTGAGTTAGCAGACACATGCATTAACTGCTTTACCACCCAGAGACTGCTCCCTGAATATAACGTCCATCAAATGATCGGTTAGGGCTGGAAGGGGTGGGAGTGAGGTGGTGGTTGTAAAAGCCCTGTCCATTTGCCTCTGATCAGGACAACTCTGAAAGGCCATTCCAGCTATAGAGCATCCCATGGGATTGGCTAAGGCTTCTGTTGCTACTGCATTACACTTCAACTCCTTCTGTCCAATGTTGCTGCCTTTGTTCTCTCACAAGGGTTGTTCCCCAATAAACCTCTTGCACACTGATCTCAGAGTCTCAGAGTCTATTTCCTGAGAAATTCAACCTGCAGGAGAAAGGGCCTTCACCGACTTTTCCATGTTTCCCTGTCTTAGTTTAGCAAAAGTTGCAAGGTTGCATTTGAAGGAAAAAAAAAGGAAAAAGATTTTTTAAAATGCATTTTATTGAAATAAAATTTATGTACAGTGAAATACACAAAACTAAAGTGACATGGGTCAATGCATTCTTTTTTTTTTTCTTGCAGTGTTCCTTCCTCTCCCCTCCCACCCCTGGCAACCAACAAAGAAAGTTTCCTTTCATACATAAACCTTAAGAAGGAAAAAGATTTAAATACCATAAAAAGCACATTATTTGCAAATATCTGTCCTAATGTAAATGATGCTATCACATGATATTATATAATGTGTACAGTCTCATTCTCTTAGTATTAATGCTTTATAAACATGCCCATTATGCTGTTAAAGAGAAATAAATCTGAATTTGACACTGAAGGAAGCAATGGCTTCCTCTTCCTCTTCTTACACTAAAAACTAAAATAGTTTTGCTTAAGGAATGAGATTGTCAGAAAAATAAGTAATGTATTTGTTGCTTTATTAAGAAACATCATTAACTTTCATTCACTTATGATGAAAAGCCCCCCCATGGTCCCATTGTGTATGTTTTCTGCATATCGCTATGATTTGTTATCTGGGTATCTGAGTTACCTATTAAGCCCAGATCAGATTCAGTATAAAATGGTAAAGTTAGACAAATAGATATGACAGATACAAAGATTCTAAATCAACACCACAGAGGCCCAGACTATTGGGCTGGCTACACCCTCTACATTCTCCACCCCGTGGCTGACTTTTCTTACCATGAGTGAGAGCTGCAAAGTAACAAGCAATCCTCATATTTGCACTGTCTAAAAACAACAATATGAACTTTGAAGTCACCATGGAAACTGTCTCCCGCTAACATTTGCCTTTCAGGGATTTTTAAAAGCATTTATCCACAACAAATTGGCAAACAGAAAAAAAAATTGAGACAGATGACCCCAATTATGAATATCTATGTTTACTACAGGAAGATTTACCGGGAAATTAAAAAAAAGAAAGAAAGAAAGAAAGACGGGGTCTTCTATCTAAATTTCATTAAACATGTATTTTATGAACCCTTAACTTACCTACCTCCCAGAAAAATTTTCCAAAAGGAGCATTTAAAATACAGTTTAAAAAAAAAAATGTTGAAATGGCAAATGTTGTGTTATCTATATTTTTACAGCAATAAAAAAAGGAAAAATTCAGCTTTTATATGTGCTTGCTTTTGCATATTTCATAGATATTCATACTTTAAAGTATCATGTATTAATATTTTCTTATTAAAATTTATTTTATTGATAAATGCTATGTCTTTATGAGACATAATAAGTTGTCAGGAACAGAGGCATAACATGCTACCTTTAAAAACACAAGCTCCACTTAAGAGAACTTGACTTCAATTAGGAACCAAGTAGGCTGGTATATTTAGGGTTGGCCTACCAAAGAGGGCCAGGCCTTTAGAACAAAGACAGAAAGGAAGCTTGTGAAAGAGAGTAGTTGTTTACTGAGGTTGTTATATCAGAGCTGGGCACCAGCCTTGTTTGCAAAGTTACACAAGTATGAGTAATTCCCCCTGAGGTAGATTTAAGATTCAGATAAGATTTACTACCTTTGATAGCCAATGGAGTTTAAGGAGATTTCAGATGATATTAGGAATTAATGTTAGATTTCATTTCTTCACAGAATTTTCATAGTCTCTCCAACAGAAACTAATCTCCCCAATTTTCATGTTCTCAAAGCACATTGTGTCCCTTTTAAGTCTCCCAATATTTTGTCTTATGTTATACTTATCTCTATACCTCTCCTTGGTGCAAACCACTTTGAAGGTAGAAAAAGCCTCTTGCATATCTTTTTACCCCAAAGCCTCTAGTATAATTCCTTGCACATAGTGGGAGCTTACACATGTTTGTGAAAAGAAAGAAATTCTTAGCTCTAATTATTGTAAAGGTAAGCCTAGGATACTCTTTAGTTCACAGAGAGGAACATTTTGAATAATCAAATGTTATCCTGACAGAGTAGACAGCAAGTGATCTGCTTACTGGGAAAACTCACTGATTAACTTTGTAATTTTCTGTTTTTCTCAAGAACATCTAATATGGAAAAAAATATACTTACCAGTTTGGTGTAATTGGCATAAGATAACACACATACAGCATGGTAAAAATCAAGGAGAAATTTTACACCATTTCCTGCTAGAATCGACCACTAGAATATTCATCAGTGAGATAGTGAAGACAATGACTTTTCAGTTAATTTGAATTCATGAATCTTTTCTAGATTGTTGATGGATTCTGAAAATATGACAGCCCACAAATTGTCCACCAATTTACTTTACCTAAATGATTACTATGAGGCTACATATAATGGCAGTGAATAAAACAGTCTGAGGAAGAAAATATAGAACAAATGCTAATTTTTCAGCTCAGTAAACATTTGCTGGTTATATATTTCTGTACAGTTCGCTGAGTTAGGTGCTGTACTATGGAAGAAACAAAGATGTATCAAATAATAATAGCTACTACCTATTAAGCTATAGCTAGAGGCCATGGAATTTATATTTACTTCACATAGCAGCCTTGTAACATAGGTAAAGTTACCCCTATTCTGCCAAGAAGGAAATGGAAGCTCAGAGCAATTACATAACTTACCCAAGGTTAATACAACTAGTAAGTGGCAGAACCAGGATTTGAACCCTGATCTGACTCCAGAATCCATGCTCTTTCCATGAAGAAAGTCTGGTTCTTCAATGAGTATTGAGTCACTTTTATCCTTTTAAACATAATTTGGTAGATATTTATATAATAACAGTATAAAATAATGTAAACTCTGTTCATTTATATGAGTTCATCTTTCGTTCCCACCACCTATCTGTCAGTTTGTCGTACTGTGGAGGCTTGCATGTTGCTGTGATTCTGGAAGTCAGGACATTGCTATTTAAAATACTAGCAGAATCACTCATGATAGAGCTTTCTGAATAAGACAGACTAGGAAGAAAGACCCAGAGATCTTCTTCTGAAAATCAGCCAGTGAAAACCTTATGGATTACAATAAAACATTGTCTGACTCGTTTGCTTTGTACACACCTCAAGGAGGGATCAGTCAGTAAAAGAGAACTTCATGATTGGTGAAGTAGTGAGCCAGAGAGAGTGGAGGAGATCCTTGGTGAAGTGGATTGACATAACAACTGCGAGGATGGATGCAAACTTGTCGACGACCATAAGGATGACATGGGACCAGACAATGTTTTGTTTTGTTGCACATAAATTTACCATGACTTGGAGTTGACTCAATGCAGCTATTTATCTTTTGTCCTCAACTAGGTTATAAGCTCCCAGAGGACAAGGACCATATCCTGATTCTGTAACTTTCCTCATAGTCTCTCATATAGTGCTGAGGTACAAAAAAGATCCCAAATACATATTATTTGTTTGATAATTTTTCCCTCAGCTTGATTTTTAGGACATAAGCCAGATAGTACATGTCTAATCATTCAAGGCAAAAAAAGGAAAAAATAATACATTATGATAATAATTCATATTAATTGAGCATTTCCTCCTATCTGATGTACATTATATCATTCAAATCTCAAAACTCTATTAGATCAGTATTATAATTATCCCCATTTTAAAAATAGGAAAATTGAGTCTTAGAAAAATTAAATATCTATCCCAAGCTCATAGAACTAGTAATTAATGAATCTTCCTGACTAGACTTCATGCTCTTAAATCTTAGAGTATTTCCTCTTCTAAGAGACCATAGATTGTAAGATACACTCATGATTCAATAAGAGCTTAGAAGAAGAAGAAGAAGAAAGAGAAGAAATAAGGAACACTGCCACATTAAATGTACAGGTTGATTGCAAAATGTATTGCAATTTAAGAGTGGGAAAATGGGCATCTTGAGAAGCAAGAAAATTAGGTACATTATGGTTATAATATGTTTTTAAATTTCCTTTGAATGCTGGTGTCAAAAAGACAAAGAGAACTTCCATAGTGTAGTATTAATGGCATTTAGCAAAGTGCTAAAAGGATTCAAAGATCATAGGCATTCAGAACATACTTGTTTGAATTACAGGCTTCCTGTGCTCCTGTGAATAAGTAGCACTAGCCACATGATCTGTCTCAAAGGGCTCAAACCGATTTAAAAATTGGCCAAGGTAATTTTTTAAATGAGTTTTTATAGTTCCACCACAGAGGGATTTTTGTTATTTTATTTTAATTTTTAAAGAAAGCCTTCAAGTAAAATTTAAAAATAACTCTCCTCCCCAGTCTTCACAGCTTCACTTTCCTGTTCACATCCTTATAACCCACCCTAATTTCCTCTAACCTGGTCTACAACCCCAAGCTAGCCCAGATATGCTCTGCTCCTGACTACAGTAAAAAGCCCTGGTGGGATCCACAGGTCTGTGGGAATTGAGAAAAGATTCCCTGTTGTCTTGTTGTTACTCTAGGATATTATCTCATCCCCTAAAAAATAAGAATTCTTAGCCTTTCCTTGTCCTTGGGATTTGTAAATTGGTCAGATCTAAACTTTCCCTTAGCTGTGAATTATAGGTAGAAGTAGATATCTGTGAATGGGGTTACCAGGTGCCCTGCACAAAAATATCAGGTCCCTGCTGGTCTGATAGAGCCTGGTGGAACCCTTGAGCCTATGGCTCCTCACTGCCTTTCAGGTCTGGAATTGAACCCACTCCTGTGGCTTCCATCCAAACAAAAAATAGGCAAATGAGCTGAACATTTACATTAGGTAGATACACTCCTTGGAGAGATCAGTCATGGGAGAATAGAAGTGCTGTGTATGCACAGGGAGACAGCTTGGGAGGGGCAGGTGTACATGGGAGGAAAGGATACAGGGAAGAGGTGGCTATGGGGAAGAAGTGGGAGGAAAGCTTTGCATTGTGGGAGATTACAGGCAATGTCATGAGACAAAGTGTATATGAACTGCTGTATGGAAGATGAATTTGCTCTGTAAACTTTCACCCAAATCACAATAATCCTTAGGTCTCTAAGGATGGTGGAGGCAAAAGCAATTAGGGAGGGAATCTTTCTGGTTGTCTGATATATTGAAATATCTTTGACTTCAAAGAATATGCTGTACACCATCATACCATATTGGGAGAATAGTTTTCAGGTTAAACCCACCATAACATAATTATTTAAAGTTTGCTTCAAGGTTACTCTTATTCTATAGCAACCACATTCATGATAACTTTTCTTATCTCAGCTCCTTTCTAAATGGCTTGAGCAAAACAGTAAATATTATCCCCCTGGACTGCTTGGGACTCATGACACATTTTTCTAGATACTATGGATACCTTCTTGATTTGTGAGTTAACTGGCACCTTTATTTAAAGGTCCTTATAAATTACTTAACCTTAAATTTGATGCTTCCATATATTATGAGGAGCTCTGGTAGCATAATGCCTAAGGCATTTGACTGCTAATCAGAAGGCTGGTGATTCAAACCCCCCAGCCACCCCTCAGAAAGAAGGTTGGGCAATCTACTTCCGTCCAGAGACCACCTCAGAAATCCAAGGAGGGGTCGCTATGAGTAGAATCGACATGATGGCAATGAGTTTGGCTTGGTTTTCTATAAGTAAAAACAAAACAAAACAAAACACAAATTCACTGCCATCAAGTCGATTCTGACTCATAGCAACCCCCATTGGGTTTTCAATGCTGTAAATCTTTACAGAAGCCAACTGCCTCATCTTTCTTCCATAGAGCAGCTGGTGGGTTTGAACCACTGACCTTTTGGTTATCAGCCAAATGTCTTAACCACTACAACACCAGAGCTCTTTAATATAATAAACTATTTATCTATTTCCCATTCATACCTACAGCTACCAGATTTCCAGTCTTGGATGCAGCTGTTCCATATATTACATTGTCTAGTTAAGAGCTTCTTGGAGTCCTGTCAAGCCACAAGATGAGATCCAGACCTCTCTAATGTTTTTGGCAACAGAAGACATAAGAGAGACTAAAAGGAACTTAGGATGATACTAAAAAGAAAACAGGGTAAGCCTTCAGGTTATGGTGGCAGAAAGATGTCAGAGAAAAATAAGTATAAAACTGGAAAAAATTGTCAAAAATAACCATTTCAGAGCTTTGGAAATAATCTAAAATAGATAGTAAATTGAGAATAATTTATTTTTAAGAAACTACTAAAGCTTCAGGTAAGAATAGTGGGAGTCCATAGCCTTAATTCCTGGGGTTATCCACGTCTCCTTGTCCATAACTCCATTGGTGAGAACTTAGAACCAGAATTGACTACAAAAACCAGAAGTTTTGTTGCTCAAAGTTACAAACTCAATTTGTTGTGTCAAAGGACGTAAATTTGATAAGAAATGAACAGGGAAAAATCCACAGTTTTCCCAGTTTCAGTTTTAAGTCCTGCTTAGAGTGAGCAACAAGCCAGAAATTTAACTGGGAGATCTTGTAAATGACAGAGCCATAGAAGGGCTGAGATGAGTTCTCCATATATCTAGGTGACTGGGAAACTACACTCATTCACAAAAGAAACTCCAGAGAGCTCAGTGAAAATTAAAAGCCAAGGGAAACTTAAAAATTTAAATGTATGGCATAGTGCCTAAGGCATTTGACTGCTAACCAGAAGGCTGGCAGTTCAAACCCACCAGCCACTCCTCAGAAGGAAGTTTGAGCAATCTACTTCCATAGTGAGACCACCTCAGAAACCTAAGGAGGGTTCGCTATGAGTCAGATCCTACTCAATGACAGTGAGCTTGGTTTTTTGGTTAATCCACACACAAATGGTGGTGGAAGGTTTACAGGCTTGAGATGTTTCAGCATAACCATTGCCTAAATCATTGTCTGAGCATTAAGCTATATAGACAGAGGAGTGGCTCCAAGGAAGCCAGGTTAAAATGTTTTAGAATAATAATAATAAATCTGGGAACCAACATTAGTGACCACACACCATCAGAAAGACAAATACCACAATTTAAGTCCAAGAAAGTTACTAAAAAGTAAGCAACAATGACTCTCTGAAAAACAAAACAGAGGCCAGCATCACTATAATTTATTGCCTAAAATGTCCAGTTTTTAACCAAAAATTCTGAGACTGCTTACAAACAGGAAATTGTGACCCATACTCTGGGGTAAGAACAGTCAATAGAAACATACTCTGAGTGGACCCAATGCTGGATTTAGCAAATGAAGACTTTACAGCAGCTGGTATATTACAAAAATGTTCAAAGTATTAAAGTATCAAAGAATTAAAGAAAAATATGATGGTCTTGACACAACAAATACAGAATCTCAAAAAACAAAAACTAACACTAGATGGGTCAAAGATCTAAATGTAAAACTTCAAACCATAAAGATCATCAAATTAAAAATAGGGGTAAACTTAGGGGCCCTAATACATGGCATAAATACACAATTAAACATAAATAAAAAAACACAAACAGCATGAAGACAAACTAGACTATTAGGACTAAAAATTAATCACTTATGTTTATCAAAAGACTTTGTTAAAAGAGCAAAAAGGGAGCCTACAGACTGGGGAAAAAAATTGGCAAAATTTTTATCCAATATATCAGACAAGGGACTAATCTCCAAACCTTATAGGAAAGTTCAACACCTCAACAACAACAACAACAAAGACAAGCAATCCAATTCAAAAATGGGCAGAGGACATGAACAGACACTTCATCAAAGAAGACATTCAGCTGGCCAGCAAACACATGAAGAAATGCTTGGGTTCATTAACCATTAGAAAGATGCACATCAAAACAACACTGAGTATCATCTTACTCCAGCATTAATAGCAAAGTTCAAAAGAAAAGAAAACAGCAAATGCTGACAGTAGTGTGGAGAGACTGGAACCTTCATACACTGCTGGTGGGATTTTAAAATGGTACAACCACTGTGAAAAGCAGTGTGGCACTACCTTAAAAGCTGGAAATTGAAATACCATATGATCCAGCAATTCCACTATTACGTATATATCCTAGAGAAATAAAAGTCATGACACAAACAGATATATGCACATCTATGTTCATCACAGCATTCCTCACAATAGTAAAAAGATAAAAACAACAAAAAAAGTGAAATAAAAATATTTCCAGATAAAGTGCCCATTGATGGATAAAAGGATAAACAGTCTATGGTACATACATGAATGGAATGCTATGAAACGTCAAAGAATAACGATGATCTGCAAAATGCATCATAACATGGATAAACCTAGAGGACGTAGTGCTGAGTGAAATTGTTGTTGTTATGTGCCGTCGAGTCGGACCCGACTCATAGCGACCCCTCCTTGGGTTTCCGAGGCAGTATCACTACGGAAGTAGACTGCCCCATCTTCCTTCCGAGGAGTGGCTGATGGGTTTGAACCACCAGCCTTCTGGTTAGCAGTCAAGTGCCTTAAACACTATGCTACCAGAGCTCCTAGAGTGAAATTAGTCAATCACAAAAGGACAATTATTATATGAGACTACTACTGTAAAAAGTTAAGGAAAGGTTTAGATACAGAAAGAATTGTTCTTTGAAGGTTAACAAGGGTGGGAGGGAAAAGGAGGGAAAATCACCAACTGAAAGGGAAAATAAATAAATAAGTAGAAACTAAAATAAAGAGTAGTTGTAGAATTGAAAACTATAATAATCAAAATAGAAAAATCACTTAATGGGCTCAGCATCAGATTTGAGATGGCAGAAGAATCAGTAAATTAAAAAATAATAATAAGTTGAAATTATCCAATACGAAGAAAAGAGAGAAAATGTTTGAGAAAGTAAACAATCTCAGAGACTCATGGAACAAAGACAAAATATGTACCAATGTAATGGAAATCTGAGAAGGGGAGGAGAGGGCAAGAAAAATTATTTGAAGAACTAATGGCTAGAAATAATTAAATTTGCTGAAAATCATTAATCTTTAGACATAAAAAGATACAAGAGGTTAAACAAACTCTAAGTTGAATAGACACAAAGAGGTCCATACCTAGACACATGTTAATTGCTAAAAGAGAGAGAGAGAGAGATCATCTTGAAACCCTTGAGGAAAAAATATTCATCACAAACAGGGTAACAACAACGCAATTAACAAGTGATTTAACATCTTGAAGCAGGGAAAGACAGAGGCAGTTGAATAACATATTCAAAGCATTGAAAAATAAAATAAAAACCTGTCAACTATGTATTCTATATTCACAAAACTTGTCCTTTAAAAAATGAACCAAAACCCATTGCCATAGAGTCAATTCCAACTTACAGGAACCCTATGGGACAGAGTAGAACTGCCCCCATAGGGTTTGCAAGGCTGTAAATCTTTACAGAAGCATAATGCTGCATCTTTCTCCTACAGAGAGGCTGGTGGGTTTGAACTGTCAACCATTTGGTTAACAGCCAAATGCCATAACTACTGCACCATTAGTGAAATAAAAATATTTCCAGATAAACAAACATGGAAAGAATTCATTGCTAGTAGATGTGCCCTTAATTTTTAATCTTTTTTTTTCTTAGTAGTTACTCTAAGGATTAAAATATACCACTTTAATTTAGCAATGTACTTCAGGTCAATGCTGATTTAAATCCAGTAAAATATAGCAACTTTGCTTCAATTTAGTTTTCTTTCTTTCCCCTCCTTTGTGCCATAATTATTACATATATTATATTCATTCATGCTATAGGATTCCTGGGTGATGCAAATGGTTAAGTGCTTAACTACTAGTTGAAATGTTGGTTATTCAAACCCACCCAGAGCTGCCTCAAAAGACAGGCCTGGTGATCCATGTTGGACAGGTCACAGCCTTGAAGACCCTGTGGAACAGTTATCCTCTGCACACATGTGGTCCTCATGACTCAGAACCGACTCCATGGCAACTAACAACAACCATATATGCTACATGCAAACAATACAATATTATAATTATTGCTTTAAATAATCATGTGCTTTTTAAACGTATAAAAAGGATTATACAAAATGTCTAAGTGGGGTTTACAGAAGGTAAGGTTGCTATGACATCTGAAAATCAATTAATGTAAGACAAGATATTAATAAAATAAAGGGCAAATACAACATAATCATCTCAACAAATGCAGGGAAAAATAAAAGCTGACAAAATCCAATATCTATTCATGATAACAATACTCAACAAAGCAGAAATAGAAAGGAACTTCTTTATACTGATAAAAAGCATATATGAAAAACTTACCACTAACAACACTTCAGGTCAATGCTGATTTAAATCCAGTAAAATATAGCAACTTTGCTTCAATTTAGTTTTCTTTCTTTCCCCTCCTTTGTGCCATAATTATTA
>NW_006922395.1:551268-553722 GCF_000298275.1 Orycteropus afer afer | reverse complement strand
TGCGTGGGGTCGCTATGAGTCGGAAACGACTCGACGGCACTTAACAACAACAACAACAACATACTAAGCTGTAAAAGACTGAATGCTTTCCCTCTGAGGTTAGGAGCAAGGCAAATACACTCTTACTTTATTTTACTATATACTGGAGGTTCTCACCAGTCAAATAAAGCAAGAAAAATAAATTAAAAGTATGCAAATCAGAAAAGAAGAATTAAAAATATCTTTATTCACAGATTAAATGATCATGTTTGTGGAAAATCTTAAGTAATCTTACAAAACACTCCTAGAACTAATAAGCAAGTTTAAAAAGTTAAAAGTAAACAAAATTAACATGTAAAACATCAATTATATTTCTATATTCTAGAAGAGAACAATCAAAAAATGATATATAAAAACAGTTCAATGGCAGTAGCATCAAAATGGAAAAATTCTATGAATAATTTTAGCAAAAGAAGGACAAAACTTGTACATTGAAAACTATAAAACATTGCTATATTAATTTAAAAAAAGAAAGGCCTAAATAAATGGAGAGGTACACCCTGTACATGGATTAGAAGAAATATTTTTTTAAGATGGCAAGTTTCCCAAAATTGATCTATAGATTCAACACAGTCATTACCAAAATTCCAGAAAGCTTTTTTACTTTCTTTTTTGGTAGAAATTTACCCTCTAGGTCATAAATAATTTTTATTTTTAGTGATGGGAAAAGTGTCACCAATGTGGGTATAATGAGTGCAACATGACCAAAGTAAATGGTGCTGTTAAAAAGTACTCATACAAAATGGATGCCAGTACTAAAGAATTTGACATATATAGGAAGGCAAAACATGACCTTGATTGTATCCCACCAGAAGTTAGAGACCATCTGAAGAATAGATTTGATGCCTTGAACATCAGTGACCAAAGACCAGACAACTTGTGGGATGACATCAAGAATATCATACATAAAGAAAGCAAAATGTCACTAAAAAGACTGGAAAGGAAGAAAAGACCAAAATGGATGTCAGAAGAGATTCTGAAAATTGCTCTTAAATGGAGAGTAGCTAAAACAAATGGAAGAAATTATTAAATAAAAATGGTGAACAGAAGATTTCAAAGGGCAGCTTGAGAAGACAAAGTAAAGTATTATGATGAAATGTGCAAAGAACTACAATTAGAAAAGCAAAAAGGAAGAACACACTTGGCATTTCTCAAGCTGAAAGAACTGAAGAAAAAGTTCAAGCTTTAAGTTCAATATTTTGCTGGGCAAATATTGAAGAATGCAGGAAAGATCAAAAGAAGTTGGAAGGAATACAGAGTCACTGTACCAAAAAGAATTGGTCAACATTCAAACTTTTCAGGAGATAGTACATGATCAAGAACCGATGTTACTGAACTAAGGAGTCCAAGCTGCACTGAAGGAACTGGCGAAAAACTAGGCCCCAGAAACTGACTGAGATGTTTTGACATATGGATGCAAGGCTGGAGGTGCTCACTCATTTATTCCAAGAAATTTGGAAGATATCTACCTGGCCTACTGACTGGAAGAGATCCATATTTGTGCCCATTCCAAAGAAAAGTGATCCAATAAAATAAGGAAATTACTGAACAATATCATTAATAGAACACGCATCTAAAATTTTGGTGAAGATAATTCAAAAACATTTGCAGCAGTACATTAACAGGGAACTGCTGGAAATTCAAGCAAGGTTCAGAAGAGGACATGGAATGAGAAATATCATTGCCGATGTCAGATGGATTGGCTAAAAACAAAGAATACCAGAAAGATTTTTGCCTGTGTTTTGTTGACTATGCAAAGGCATTCAGCTATGTGAATCATAACAAATTATGTATAATATTGCAAAGAATGAAAATATCAGAATACTTAATTGTACTCACAAGGAACCTGTACATATACCAAGAGCCAGTTGATTGAACAGAATGTGTTTACTGAATGGTTTAAAATCAGGAAAAGTGTGCATCAGGGCTATAACTTTCACCATACTTATTCAATCTGTATGCTGAACAAATAATCTGAGAAGCAGGAGCATATGAAGAAGAATGCAGCGTCAGAATTGGAGGAAGCAGAGGACACAACCTTGCTTGCTGAAAGTGAAGATGATTTGCAGCATTTACTGATAAAGATCAAAAACTACTACAGCCTTCTGTATGGATTATGCCTCAACATAAAAAAAAATCCTCACAACTCAATAAGGACATCACAATAAATGGAGAAAAGATTGAGATTGTCAAAGGTTTCATTTCACTTGGATCCACAAACAATGCTCATGGAAACAGCAGTCAAAAAATAAGACATTGTGTTATACTCAGGAAATATGCTGCAAAAGACCTCTTTAAAGCGTTAAAGGGTAAGAATGTCATCTTGAAGACTGAGGTGTACTTGAACCAAGCGATGGTATTTTCAGTAACTTATTATGCCTGTAAAAGCTGGACAATGAATAAGGAAGATTGAAG
>NW_006922395.1:549615-551168 GCF_000298275.1 Orycteropus afer afer | reverse complement strand
ATGGACTGCCAGAAGAATGAACAAACTTATCTTGGAAGAAGTAGAGCTGGAATCTGCCCTAGAAACTAGAATGCCCAGACTTCGTGTCACATACTTTGGTCATGTGGGCAGAAAGGATCAGTCCCTGGAGAAAGATATCATGATTGTTAATGTAGAGGGTCAGCAAAAAAGGAGAAGACCTTCAATGAGATGGATTGACACAGCAGCTGCGATGATGGGCCCAAACATAACAAAGATTGTGAGGATGGCACAGGACTGGGCATCATTTCGTTCTGTTATACAAAAGGTCACTATGAGTCAGAGCTGACTCAATGGCACCTAACAACAACCAACAACAAGAAGAGGACAACAAATCCAACAACAACAACCACAACAAAAAGAGTCTAGGGTCACATAAGGATAGGTACAGGTGTATACGTATACAAGTAGGTGCAGGTGTACACATTTGTGAGACTAGATAGAAGTTTCTATAACCCACTGCAGTTGAATCAATTCTAATTCATAGTGACCCTATAAGACAGAGTAGAACCACCCTATAGGATTTCCAAGGCTTTAATATTTATGGAAGCAGACTGCCATATCTTTTACCCGTGGAGTGACTGGTGAGTTAGAATTGCTGCCCTTTCAATTAGCAGCTGAGAACTTTACCCACTGCATCACCAGGGATCTTTAGAAGTACCCATTTGTATGTGTAAATATAGATATGTTTAGGCAGGCACTTATATTAATTGAAGACACAACTACAGATACTCCTCAGGTATAACCAAATACATTCCAAGATTGGTTTTCTGGGTGTGAAGGCTTAACACCATAGTCACATGGAATAACTCAGTTAATTGGCATAATATAGTTCACAAAGTTCATGTTCTGTCTCCAAGTGAGGTGATTATTGTTTGGGGTCTTAAAAGCTGTGAGCAGCCATCTAAGATACAACTATTGGTCTCTACTCATCAGGAGCAATAGAGAAAGCACATAACCAAAATCAGAGAAGAAACAAGTTTACAAGGCTGATAGCCTACACAAGCCACGGTCTCAACTACCCTGAGAAAAGAAGAACTAGATAGTGCCCAGCTATTGGGAGCACAGTAGATGATCCTGGTTTATGTGGGAGAAAAATGCAGAACAAAGCTCCAATTCTAACTGGACCACCTGAGAGCAGAGAACTTTTGAGACTATCACCCTGAGACATTCTTTAAACTATAAGCCAAAACTATCCCCTGAGATCACCTTTTAACAGAAAAACACAGTGATGCACAAAAAAAAGGATATTACCTGTTAGACCAGTGCTCTACTAAAATAATAATAATAATACCTATATGAGTCCAAAAGGTCAACATTTAATCTAAAGCAAAGATGAGAAGATCCTTAAGAGAGCAGGGAAACTAGAGTACTGGAAATAGAACAACCAGAAAACAATTAATGAGAATGTTGACACAATTTGAAAAATGTGATTAATGTCATTGAACAGTTTGTGTGAAAATTGTCAAAGGAACCTAACTTGCTGTTTATACTTTCACCAAAAACACAATAAAATATTATTTTAAAAAAGAAAT
>NW_006922395.1:548026-549461 GCF_000298275.1 Orycteropus afer afer | reverse complement strand
TTTTGAAATGAAAGAATAATGTTGAAGTACTTAAAGGATCAAATTTCAAAGCTCATTATAACAGCTACAGGAGTCAAAACAATATAGTATTAAAATGAGGATAGGCACACAGATCAATGAAAAACAATATAAAGAAAAATAAATAAACCCAAACATTTACAATCAATTGCTTTTCAGCTAAGTACTGAGGCAATCTAATAGGAAAAGGATAGCCTTTCAACAAATGTTGCTGCAACATATGATGTTTTTTAAAAAAATGAACTTAAATCTTTACCTTACACAATACCCCAACATTAAGTAAAAAATATATCATAGACCTAAATATAGAAGCTAAAGCTACAACACTTCTACAAGAAAAAATAGGAGAAAATATTTGTAACCTTGACTTAGGCAGAAATCTTATCTATGAAAATAAACCATACTCAATGAAATTTTTTGTAAAATGATCAATTGGACCTCATCAAAATTAAAAACTTGTGCTCCTGAAATAAGTCACAGACTGGGAGAAAATATTGTCAAATTAAAAGTATGAGAAGTAACTTGTTATCAGATTATAGAAAGAACTCTTACTTCTCAATAAGAGAACAAACAACACAATAAAAAATGGGGAAAAGAACTGACATTTCACCAAAGATTATTTGTAGATGTCTAATAATAAGTATGTGACAATATTTCCAACATTAGTAGTTATGGGGGTAATACAATTAAAATGCACATTATAATCACAATGAGATGTCAATTCACATCCAACTAGAGTGGCTATTATAAAAAAGATTGAAAATACAAATTAGTGAGGATGTAGAGATACTCATACTCTCATACATTGTTGATGGGAATGCAAAATGTTACAACCACCTTGGAAAATAGTTTGATAGTTTCTTTAAGAACTATACATACAATTACCATAATTCAAAACCAAACTCACTGCCATTGAGGCGGTTATGACTCATAGTGACCCGCATTGGGTTTCTGAGGCTATAAATCTTTATAGAAGTAGATTGCTGCATCTACCTTCCACAGTGACTGGTAGGTTTGAACCACTGACCTTCTGGTTAGCAGCCAAATGCCTTATCCACTACACTATCAGAGCTCCTTATGCAATTACCATATAACTCAACAATTCTTCTCCTAGGTATCTACTCAAGAAAAGTGAAAATATATCCACACAAACACTTGTATATGAATGCTCATAGCAACATTGTTCATTAAAACTGGAAACAACTGAAATGCCCATCAACTGGTGAATGAATAAACAAAATGTGATATATATACATAATGGTATGTTGTCGTTGTTGTTGTTATGTGGTGTCAAGTTGTCTTTGACTCATAGCAACCTCTCCTTGGATTTCTGAGACGGTATCTCTATGGAAGTAGATTGCCCAACTTTCCTTCCGAGGAGTGGCTGGTGGATTTGAACTGCCAGCCTTCTGGTTAG
>NW_006922395.1:545759-547334 GCF_000298275.1 Orycteropus afer afer | reverse complement strand
AAACAAGGTACATAGCATGCTTGTGGGGGTGGACCATGAAAATAGGGTGTGTGGAACCCTAATGTGAGGATGGGTTAGTTTTGCATTATGCTAGGCTTAAAATGAGCCCTCTCAGAGGCAGAAGGGGGGATCTCACTGCCATCAGGAAAGAAGAGCTGAGGTGGAGTGGAATGTGTCCTTGGACCTGAGATCCCTGTGCTTGGATGCCTTGGAAGAAAGACAGCTGAGATGACCAGCTGAGACAATGGAGGCAGGGGAACCAAGAGGCACAAGACAGAATGGTGGGCTCACTGGCCCACGGAGCTACAAAGCTGAGTGCCTTTGGGCAGAAAGCTTGCTGGTGGAGTGGGGTACACGTAGGTGCACCTATTGGCAGAGCTAAAAGAGCTTTGTAACACTTGCCAGAGCAGGGCAGAGACCAGGCTGAGAGAGGCCAAGAGCCAGAGGGGCATGCATGAGGGCATGGCTGAGGGGAGACTGTCCTGATTGAAGAATTGTATCCTGAGTGTGTTCCTGAACCTGAATTGTAACCTGTTACTTCCCTAATAAGCCCCACAGTCATGAGTATTTTCTGTGAGTTCTGTGTGGCTATTGCAAACAATTATTGAACCCAGAAGAGGAGAAGTGATTGCCGTGAGAAGGACATTGGTGTGAGAATTGGTAAAAGGGCTGAAGGGTGGTGGCATGTCTGGCTTATAGGAATGAGCCTTGAGTTGCTGATGGTGATTCTGTTTCCCCCTTCTGAAGTCAGAAGAGGTCAGAAGATGCTGCCTTCATGCCCTTTTTGCAAAACAGTTATAAATAATACAAAACTATAATGACTAAAACAGAGCGGTATTATTACATGAATAGATAAATAAGTGGAATAGAATAGAGAGCCAAATATGTGAAAATTGATACATAGATAGCCTTATAAATCATTGGGGATTTGGTAAATTATTTAATAAGTATCATCAGGACATTTTATTATCTATATGTGGAAAAAATAGATCCTTATTCCATGCCATTGACAAAAAATAAATTTCAAATAAGTGTACCTGAGTTTGAAAATCAGAACTTAAAATATTAGAAAAATTTGCAGAATATCTTCATGTCCTCAGCATAAGTATTTAAAAGTGCAAGTCAGAAAGTGAAATATTGGCAAATTTATAACTTCTGTATTCAGCTTTGAAATATAAGGGGGAAAATTGTCATTATAAATGACATTAAAAACTGAACAATTGCTTGATTGTATGTATTTGCAATGCATATCACTAATAAATTATTGGCATCCATAATTATGATGTAGTAAACCACATGGTATAGCTTTTCAGCAATAGTCTTTGTAACTCCCACTTTGCCATGAGCAATTGAGTAACTGATTTTTAAAGTTATCCATCTGCTGTATTTTATTGTGGCATCAGGAAACAAATCTTCTGGGAATTTCACTCTCTCTCATGTGTATAAAATTCCAACGTTGGGATCGGTTAGTTTTGCTACTCTGCCAGAATTAAAATGAGCTCTGGTAGCATAGTGGCTAAGGCACTTGACTGCTAACCAGAAGGCTGGCGGTTCAAACCCACCAGCTACTCCTCG
>NW_006922395.1:541923-543959 GCF_000298275.1 Orycteropus afer afer | reverse complement strand
CAGAATGTTCCTTGGAAGTGAGAATGGCCAGACTTTGTCTCACCTACTTTGGTCATGTTGTCAGAAGGGACCATTTCCTGGAGAAGGATGTCATGCTTGGTAAGGTGGAGGGTCAATGAAGGAGGAGAAGGCCCTCAACAAGATGGATTGATACAGTGGCTGCTGCAATGGGCTCAAGTATAGTAGGGATCATGGAGCTGGTACAGGACTGGGGAGTGTTTCATTCTGCTGTGTATAGGGTCGCTATGAGTCAGAGGTGACTCGATGGCACCTAACAACAACAACAGATGATATGAAAAAGTAATTCATCAAAGATGACACATAAATGGCCAATAAACATAAAATAGACTCAACCTCACATGTAATCAGCAAAATGTGAATTTAAAAAAAAAGATATTTCACACACAGCAGATAAATAAATACAAAAAGTCAGAAAATATCAAATATTGAAGGATCACCCAAACACTTCAATGGGAATATAAACTGGGAAAAGTGCAACTTGACACTACTAGTAAAGTTGGGAAATATACATATCTAGCAATTTCATTTCAAAGTATGTATCTCAGAGAAATTTTCACTTACATGCTCGAGTATATATGTGTCATATATTGCAGGATTATAGCAAAACTTAAAAATAGAATTATAGCAGGATTATAGCAAAAACTTAAAAACAGCAACAAAAAAAGAACTTAATGGATAAACAAATTGGAATATATTTATATAATGGAGTAGTATACAACTATTATAAATGAGCCTTCTCAAAAAATATGCTGAGTATATGGAAATAAAAGGCAAATTGTATAATTATGTGTATGGTATGTTATCATTAAAGTATTATGATGAAATGTGCAGACACCTGGAACTAGAAAACCAAAGAGAGGAACGTATTCAGCACTTCTCAACCTGAAAGAGCTGAAGAAAAATTCAAGTCTTGAGTTGCATTATTGAAGGATTCTATGTGCTAAATATTGAACAATACAGGAAGCATCAAAAGAAGGGGGAAGGAAATACTGTACCAAAAAGAACTGGTCCATATTCAACCACTTCAGGATGTAGTATATGATCAAAAACTGATGATACTGAAGGAAGTAGTCCAAGCTGCACTGAAGGCACTGGTGAAAAACAAGGCTTCAGGAATTGACAGAATACCTATTGAGATATTTCAACAAATGGATGCAATGCTGGAAGCACTTGTCTATGCCAAGAAATTTGGAAGACAACTACCTGGACAACCGACTGGAAGAGATTCATATTTGCCCCCATTCCAAAGAAAGGTGAGCCAACAGAATGTGAAAATTATTGAACAATATCATTAATATCACAATAAATAAATTTTGCTAAAAATAATTCAAAAAATGGTTGTAGCAATACATCCACAGGGGACCACCAGAAACTCAAGCTAGATTCACAAGAGGACATGGAACCTGTACATAAACAAAGAGACAGTTGTTCGAACAAAACAAGAGGATCTGCATGGTTTAAAATCAGGAAAGGTGTGCATCAGGGTCATATTCTTTGACCATACTTATTCAAGCTGTATGCTGAACAAATAATTTTAGAAGCTGGTCTATATGAAGAAGAACATGTCTTCCAGATTGGAGAAAGATTCATTAACAATCTGTGATATGCACAAAGGGAGTTCTGGTGGCACACTGATTAAAGAATATGGAAGCTAACCAAAAGGTTGGTGATTTGAACCTACCAGTGGCTCTGTGGGAGAAAGGTAAGGTAGTTTGCTTTCATACAGATTTACAACCTTGGAAACTCTATGGGGCAGTTCTACTCTGTCCAATAGGGTCACTATGAGTCAGAATTGACTCAATGGAAGTGAGTTTGGTTTTGGTTCGATATCAAATGACACAATTTGCTTGCTGAAAGCGAAGAGGACTTGAAATACTTACTGATGAAGATCAAAGACTACAGTCCTCAGTTTGATTACAGCTCAACATAAAGAAAACAAAAATTCTCCTAACTGGACCAATAAGCAATATTATGATAAATGGGGAAAATATTTTTTTTTTTATTTATTGTGATTT
>NW_006922395.1:537162-541557 GCF_000298275.1 Orycteropus afer afer | reverse complement strand
GGCTCCATTGGACCAGCAAACCTGGTCCCCACCTTCTTTTTTTTTTTTTTTCCAAATGGAGAAAATATTGAACTTATCAAAGATTTCATTTTACTTGAATCTACAAATGTCTATGGAAGCAGCAATCAAGAAATCAAATAATATATTGCATTGGGAAAATCTGTTGCAAAAGATCTCTTTTAAGTGTTCAAAAGCAAATATGTCACTTTGAAGACTAAGGTATGCCTGACCCAAGCCATGGTATTTTCAATTGTCTCATACTCATTTAAAAGCTGGAAGATGAATAAGGAAGACTGAAAAAGACTATGGATTTGAATTGTGGTGTTGGAGAATATTGACTATATTGTGCACTTCCAGAAGAATGAATAAAACTCTCTTGGAAGAAGTACAGCCAGAATGCTCCACAGAAGCAAGTGCAGTGAGACTTTGTTATCAGCTGGGACCAGTCCCTAGAAAAGGACATCATGCTTGGTAAAATAGAGGTGCAGTGAAAAAGAGAAAGATCCTCAGTGAGACAGATTGACACAGTGGTTGCAACAATGGATTCAAACATAGCAATGATTGGGCGGATGGTGCAGGACCAGGCAGTGTTTCTCTCTGCTGTATGTAGGGTCACTATAAGTCAGCACTGACTCGTGGCACCTAACAATAACAACAACATGTTATAATTTATAAAAACACACATATAAATATACATAAAGCACACAAAGAATTATAAGAACACAGACTGGAAACCAAACCGAAAACCAAACTCACTTGCCATTGAGTTGATTCTGACTCATAGTGACCCCTATTGGGATTCCAAGGCTGTAAATCTTTACAGAAGCAGACTGCCTCATCTTTCTTCCATTGAGCCGCTGGTGGGTTTGAAACTCCAACTTTTTGGTTACAACCAAATGCCTTAACCACTACACTACCAGAACTCTTTGTACACTGGAAAGACACCCACAAAATTGGGGATAGTAGATATCTCAAAGAGAAAGGTAAATTACACTGGAAAGGAGTAAAAAGAAATCTTTAACTCTATCTGTAATTTTTTCTTATATTTAAAATCTGAAGCAAACGAAAAAATTCAATTATGTGTTTTGAATGCTTGTGTGTTTGTTATATTATCCTCAGTAGTATGCCACTACTTAGTATTTTGTCCAATAATGAAAGAATGAAAAATATGTTGCATGAGGTGGATAAGGATTTTGAGAACCACATCTATTCATAGTTACTCATCAGAAGCCCTTCTTCCTTCTTACAGAACTTTGTAATGATTCTACATCTGGTGTAGAATTGCTGAAGGATTATTGTTTAAGTATTGCTGTGTATAAATATTGTACAGAACAGATAAGGGTGATGGTTGAACAGTATGATGAGTATATAATTAATGTCACTGAACTGTATATGTGAATATTGTTAAAATGGTAAATGTTTTGTTGCATACATGCTTACCAAAATTAAAATTATTATACAACAGAATAGTATATGAATGAATAAATACACATAATTATACATATGATAAGGAGCCTTGGTGGCACACCGGTTGAGCACACTTGGCTGCCAATTGAAAGGTCTGCAGTTCAAACCTACCAACCTCTCTGCTCCACAAGAGAAAGATATGTCAGTCTGCTTCTATAAAAGATTACAGTCACTGTGTCTTACAGGTTATCTATGAGTCAGAATCAACTTGATGGCAATGAGTTTATCCATATGATATATGATGTATATATAATAAATATGCCTCTTTTTATTGCCTAAGATACTCATGGAATAAATGTTTACCTAAAACTGCAATCTCAGGCCAGGAACCGAGGGAGTACTCAAAGGAAAACTGTACTACTATGTGGGGTCCATATGTTAAGGCAGAAAGCCAAGAGAACAAAGGATGATTAGAAGCCTTATGGACAGATGAGGAAGTTAGAACCCCACCCTGGGCAGAGACCTCTAATCTAGGCCTCTGGCTGCACCTGATAGAGCAGAAAAAAACCTTAGAGCAAACCACAAAGAAGGAGCAGCTTCACAGATCTCTTTCCACTTCAGAGCTTCATGGGAGAGCCCTCTGAGCTCTTACCAGCCATGGGTGACCTTCTTAACCTCCAACACAATGTAACCAATAGTGAAGTCTTGGATCCATCTCCCTCCCTCTTCCAATGGATGGGACAGTGGTTTGATTAGAAAAGCTTAGATTAAATTATACACGCCGTAAGAATACTTTCCGCTTCCTGTAAAAAGCAATGCTGCTGAGCCATGAGAAGTAAGAGCAAACATTGAGTTGTTCTCCAGTAATGATGAACTGAACTGATGCTGGTCTATCTTTGCCATCTTCCTCAGTCTTCTCATTCTTCATACTTTCAAATGCTGACCTTAAGGCATAATCCTTACATCACCATGCACACTTCTGAGCACCTCCCAAGAGCAAAGCTTGGCACTACATGGCAGCATACTAGAGAGGTACGAGATGTGGTTCCCACTAGTGAGGGATCTGCCATCACTTTTACCTAAGAAAATAAAAACACACAGAAGCTTACGGTAAATACCAATTGAAGATTTAGACAATATGCACTGCAGGTCAGAAGTGGTGGAGATCCCAAAGGAAGGGTCCATCAATTACATGGGGCTTGGCATGGTTCTGAGAGCCAAGAGTAGCATACATTTGAATAACGTTGTTGTGTTTTGCTTTGTTTTTTCCCTAAAAGAATGTTTTTCAATTAGGGATGGCAAGTGGTTTTCATCTAAAGAAACTACTCTGATCAATAGATTCCCAGTATGAAGAAGAGCTAAAACTGCTTTTGGGCAGAAGGAAGGTGTTGGTATTCCTCTCAACTATCTGCCATTGGTGCAGCTTGAGTGGGTGGCAGCATGTGTGCATCATTTTGATATATCTGATTTACAAAGATGGCTTTCCACACTGAGTGAAACCATGCACACATTATTCATGTGTGGTCCAGCAGCATTAAATCCAAGGTTCTCCATATGCATTACAAGACTTTACAGCTTTGCACCTAATTACAGAGCTGATAAAGAAAGCTCTATATCCTAAAGGTGGTTTGAACACCCACCTGCAATGTTACTGAGATAGATGTCTTTCTTCCAAGTATCACACTAGGATTTACTATGTAGGTGGAATCCTGTGGGATGCTGACAATTTGTGGGAATTTTATGTGGAAAGAACTGTGTTAATAAGGTCACCACTTTTTTTTCATTATTCTGCTGTGCATGTGTAGGAAAAAAAAAAAACCTTTCTAATTTCCACAGCCTGCATTAAATATTTTCATAAAAGAAATCATTGTGACAGCATATGTCAAGAAATGAGTCATGCATGGTTTGAAATTCTGTAGCTATTTTCTTCCAGAATCATAACAACAATAATAATAACAATAAAACATTCATGCACACACAAAACTTCTCAGAACGATGCAAGTTGATGTAAGTACACAGTCTCTGGCTTGAAAGGTAGATATAAATACCTACAGCACATTCACATCAGTCTCAAACTGGGTCGTCAGCAAGATATGATGGAAAGTGTGCGGGCTTGGCAGTCAGAAATACCTTGATGCAAATCCTGATTCCACTATTTTATAACAATATGACCCGGGACAATTTCCGCAAATCTGAAACAGAAATAATAATAGCTACTCTCTAGGACTGTTAAAAGGATTACATGCAATAATGTATGTAAAGCACCTAGTGCATGGTACAGTCTCGATAAATCCAAATTCCTTCCCTCCATTTTACTCCCTAAACCATAAAAGCTGAATATCTGACTATCTTTGCACCTTCCCTCTAGTTTTCTATTCCATTTTCAGGTGTGTGCAAAAGAAAATATTTCCTTCATTTCTGACTGATTATCTTTAATTTTGCTCCTGATTCTAGAAAATTCCTTCTGGGAACACAACACTGTGGCCTCTGTGACCTTTCACATGCTCTGAGCTTTCTGTTACCAGAGGCAACCCTTACATCTTTTCCACCTAGCAGCATTGCCCCAGGCAAGCTACTGGCTGCTGCTTTTACTAATAATTACAATCTTCAGCAAATATGGTACATGAGTGTTGAAAACGAGCATCTATGACTAGTAGTAGAAGACTAAAAATTATAGATTTCTTTAGGCCAGAGACTGGATATTATAATTCTTTTTTCCCTATTCATGTAATTTAGTAAATATCTATTGAATACAATTAAATACTTACTTAATTATTGACTGAAAATAGGAGAAGAAAGAAGTGACAGGGACATGGGAAAGGAGTTATAAGAAATAAAGGGTTTGAGAAGGAAGAAATGTGAGAAAACCTAGAAAAATAAAAGAATGCTGGAGGTGGGGTAGATGGCAAAACAAAAATAAATAAAATAAGGAAAAATAAACTCAGTGCCCCAGTTATGCAAATTAGTAATGGGCAGTTTGTGGGCCAT
>NW_006922395.1:532586-536952 GCF_000298275.1 Orycteropus afer afer | reverse complement strand
AAAAAAAAAAAAAAAAAAAAAAAAAAAAACCTCTTCAAATGCTGGGCAGTTGATACAGAATGCTACCATATAAATAGCTACGTGCCCATTGACCAGTAACAATGTGCATTGGATGAATAAACATGATGCTACTTTTATCCTTGTAGTATACAGGATTCTCCTCAAAGAATCCCAGTTGGAGAGACAATGACTTAATCCTAATTTCATGGAACTATCTTTAAATTGGGAATTATCACCAGAATGCCACTGAGTCAATTCTGACTCATAGTGACCCACATTGGGTTTCCAATACTGTAAATCTTTTTGGAAATAGAATACTTCATCTTCCTCCCGTGGAGCAGCTGGCAGATTTGAATCACCAACCTTCTGGTTAGCAGCAAATAAAAATTTCTTCTTAAATTCTCAGATGGTCAGGTACCCCAGTTTCAGAGACTTTGCTCTAGAACAGTGGTTCTCAAAGTGCAGTCCCTGGACCATCAGGATCACCTGTGAGCTTTTGAGAAATGCAAATTCCCAGACTCCTTCAGACTTACTGAATCAGAAATGCTGGAGGTAGGGTCCAGCAATAAGCCTTCCAGGAGATTCTAATAAATGCTCAAGTTAGACAAACATTGGTGTCCAGACTCTTATGGTGATTTGGTTTTTCTTATTCCTGGGCTCTCTTCAAGGAGCTCTGGTGGCACAGTGGTTAATGCATTCAGCTACTAACCAAAATATTGGCAGTTCAAATCCACAAGCCACTGTGTGAGAGAAAGACAAGGCAGTTTGCTTCCATAAACATTCACAGCCTTGAAAACCCAGTGGGGGCAGTTCTACTCTGTCCTATAGGGTCACTATAAGTTGGAATTGACACAATGGCAGTAGGGTTTGGTTTAGGCTATTTTCACTCTCTGTACTTTTCTTCCCCTGTACCTTGAAAGCCAAAACCTTTCTTCCTGAAGCTATCTGTGTACTACTGGCATTATTTCCTGGCCTTTAAAGCAACTCTTCTATCAATTTCATACTTTAGAATCCAAAAATATTCATTGTACTCTCAGGGTGGTGTAAGGGAAGGGTTGGTATCTGAGAGTGAGCACCTCCTGATTTTTTGTGTCCCAGGTGCTGCCTTTGGCTCACCCTAGTCTGGTCCTGGGGTCCACAGTGGCCATCGGTCTTATTGGAGCTCAGTGAAGGAGAAATCATGTTTCAAAACTCCAGATCAATACCTAAATTTCTAATATCTTTATGCCTTTATCTACCCATTTCTGCCTCACAAATAAAAATATTAAGTCCATTCCTCCAACTGAACCCTTCCTAAAACTTGAAAGCTATAAGAAGTCTTCATGATACCACTTCATAACACAATGCAATGCAACGCACTGCTGTGGAGTCAGATCTGACTCATAGGGACCCCTCCTTGGGTTTCCAAGGCAGTATCACTACAGAAGTAGATTGCCCAACCTTCCTTCTGAGGAGTGGCTGTTGGGTTTGAACCACCAGCCTTCTAGTAAGCAGTCAGATGCCTTAGGCACCACACTACCAGAGCTCCCATACCACTTCATAGTATTTGCCAAAAGCACCAGAACACAATATACATTATTAAAAATGTAGTCTTGATGAGAATATTTCCATAAGCATTTTCAACCAAGTCAGTCAGTGAAAGTTACCTCTTCCCCAAGTACTGAAAAATTATCAAATGCAGTATGCTACAGGTTAATAGCAAAGCTTATTCAAATAAAGAAATGCTACTTTTCTCATAAATAGAAGAAGTTCTCTTTCTCTTGCTTGGATAGATGAATGTTTAAACTTTTCATCCACATGCAGTGACATCATGTGTCATGATAGGCTCAGGTTTATCTGCCAGGTAAACAAATCAACATGTGGAGTCCTCATGCACAAAAGACAGAAATATTTCCTAATCATTATCATTAGATCCTAGTACAAGAATTTTCATTTTAAAAGCTTTAAAAACTTTGCTCAGATTCCAGAAGCATGGGCTGGCAGGAAGGAAGAATGGAACTATTGAAAAATCATGAAGAAGGTGACCCTGGGGCCAATACTAGCTCTTCTAGAAGTTCATTGTGGGACCACATAAAAGTCACTTAACCTCAAAAACCACTAGACTGATTGAGACTGGAGGACTCCCTAAAATAATTGCCATGAGATACTCTTTAAACCTTGAATCAAAACTAACTCCTGATGTCACCTTGTAGCTAAATAACAAGTTGGTTGGGGAGAAACTAAAAGAATATCACCCATATTTACTGTGTCCCTTTAAAAAGTCATCTATATGAGACAAAATGCTCAACAATTACTTTAAAACAAAGATGAGAATGTACTGGGGCAGGGAAACTAGATTAATGGAAAGAGAATAACCAGAATGGATATAATGAGAATGTCATGCATCCTGAAGAATGTAACCAATATCACTAAACAATTTGTGTCTGTGTAGAAATGGTTGAATGGGAACCTAGAGTACTATGTTAACCTTCGCTGAAAACACAATGTTTTTTTTTAAAGTCACTTAACTTCTCAATCCTCCATTTTCCCTTTATTCTCATTTCAGATAATGTCTAAAGGCCATTGAACCACCACCTATTATATAGAGAGTACTGGCTCCCTTATCCTTGTACTATTCCAATACCTTGGTCAATGGTGGGATGAATACAGCTTTGACATCAGACCGAGTGGTAATGATGGAGATGTGTTCCCCACCAATGAACGTGGTTTGGAGTTGCCTCCTGCCCTGGAAGATCATAATCACTCATCACCCTTTAAGCTCCCTCTCAGACAGCCCACTTATAATTCAGGACTATCACTTGCCCTACAACTGGCCTTTCTCACCCGACATTCCTTCTAAGGGAAAAGCATGACTTTAATGTCACAAGATGAAGAGCTTAAATGTATCTATTCTTGGGGCAATGACTCCCAACCTTGGCTGTGCATTCATATCACCTGAGAAAGTTTTAAAAATTATCAATGCCTAGGTCCTACCCCAGAGATTCTGATATTGATCATTGGCCTAGGATACAGCCTAGGCATTGAGGTTTTAAAATAGTCTCCACCTTGGATAAGCAAAGCACAGCTGAAGAAGAAAACAAAGTGGGAGGTCTTACACTCCTGGATCTCAAAACCTACCATACAGCCACAGTAGTTAAAACAGCCTGGTATTGGTACAATGATACACAGATAGACCAATGGAACAGAATTGAAAACCCAGAAATAGACACATTCATCTATGGACAGCTGTTTTTGGCAAAGGACAAAAACCCATTAAATGGAGGAGAGAGAGCCTCTTTAACAAATAGTGCTGGCAAAATTGGATAACCATCTGCAGAAAAATGAAACAAGAACCGTACCTCACCCCATACACAAAAACAAACTCAAGTTGGATCAAAGACTTAAATGTAAAACCCAAAACTATAAAGCTCATCAAAGATAAGATAGGGGCAAATATTTTGTTGTTGTTATGTGCCGTCAAGTTGGACCCGACTCATAGTGACCCCTCCTTAGATTTCCGAGGTAGTATCACTACAGAAGTAGATTGCCCCATCTTCCTTCTGAGGAGTGGCTGGTGGGTTTGAACCGCCAGCCTTCTGGTTAGCAGTCAAATGCCTTAGGCACTACGCCACCAGAGCTCCCTAATTTACAGACACAGAAGGCACGGGAGGAGCTAGGGCCCAGAGAGAGCCACAGGAACCCAGGTAAGGGCAGGCAGACAGGCCGGGCACCCAGATGTGGGAGGTGGGGGAGGTGGGGGAGGAGCCGGGACTGAGACAGAGCTGCAGGAAGCCAGGTAAGGTAAGAGTGGGAAGACAGGCCAGGCACTCAGATGAGAGAGGCAGGGAGGAGCTGGGGCTGAGACAGAGCTGCAGGATCCAGGTAAAGGGAGGGAGACAGGCCACACATTCAAGCGGCAAGAAGAGGGGAGAAAGCCAGGAATGGTAGAGCCACAGGATCCAGGCAAGGGGAGGATGGAGAGGTTTCAAACAACTAATCGAGACAAATTTGTCTGTCAGTTTGTGGTGGTTTGCATGTTGCTGTGAGGCTTGAGGCTGTGCCACCAGTGTCTCAAAAGCCAGAAGGATTGCACATGTGCACAGGTTTCAACACAGCTTACAGATTGAGACAGACTAGGAAGAAGGAAGAGGCAATCCACTTCTCAAAAAATTGGACAGGGAAAACCTTATGAATAGCAGAGAAACAATGTCTGATATATTACTGGGAAACTTTATGAATAGCCCTGAAACATTGTCTGATACAGTGCAGGAAGACCAGCCCCTTAGGTCAATAGGCACTCAAACTACAAGTGGGAAAGAGCTGCATTATCAGAGTAGAACCAACCTTAATGATATGGATAAAGTAAAGCTTTCAGGACCTCCATTTG
>NW_006922395.1:530655-532341 GCF_000298275.1 Orycteropus afer afer | reverse complement strand
CCAACCTTCCTTCCGAGGAGTGGCTGGTGGGTTTGAACCGCCAGCCGTCTGGTTAGCAGGCAAGTGTCTTAGCCACTATGCTACCAGAGCATCCTAGGCATTAGTGAGCTGAAATAGACCAGTTTTGGCCATTTTGAATCAGACGACCATATGATCTACTATGCCAGGAATGACAGTTTGAAGAGGAATGGCATGACATTCATCATCAGAAAAGATGTTTCAAGATCTGTCCTGAAGTACAATGCTGTCTGTGATAGTATGATATCCATAGACTTACAAGGAAGACCAGTTAATACTATACTATGATTATTCAAATTTACTCACCAACCACTGAAGCCAAAGATGAAGAAATTGGAGATTTTTATCAACTTCAGCAGTCTAAAATTGACCGAACATGCAATCAAGATGTGTTTATCACTGGTGACTGGAATGCAAAAGTTGGAAACAAAGAAGAATTACTGGTAGTTGCAAAATTTGGCCATGGTGACAGAAATAACACTGGAGACCCATGATAGAATTTTGCAAGACCAATGACTTATTCATTGCAAATACCTTTTTTCAACAACACAAATGGAGGCTTTACACATGGACTTCACCAGATGGAACACACAGGAATCAGATTGACTACATCTGTGGCAAGAAATGATGGAAAATCTCACTTTCTTTAGCCAAAAAAAGGCCAGGAGCTTATTGTAGAACAGACCATCAACTGCTCATATGCAAATGTGAAGTTGAAGACAATAAAAACAAGTCCACAAGGGGCACAATATGATCTTGAAAATATCCCTCCTGAATTTAGAGACCATCTAAAGAATAGATTTCAAGCATTGAACACCAATGACCAAAAACCAGAATAATTACGGGATGGCATCAAGAACATCATCCATGCAAAAAGCAAAAGGTCATTAAAAAGATGAGAAAGGAGGAAAAAAAACAAAATGGATGTCAGAAGAGACTCTGAAAATTGCCCTTGAGCTGAGAGTAGCTAAAGCAAATGGAAGAAATGACAAGATCAAAGACCTGAGCAGAAGATTTCAAAGAGCAGCTCGAGCAAACAAAGCCAATTACTATAATGAAATGTGCAAAGACCTTGAGTTAGAAAACCATAAGGGAAGAACACGCTTGGCATTTTTCAAGCTGAAAGAACTGAGGAAAAAATTTAAGCCTGGAGTTGCAATAGTAAATGATTCTATGGGCAAAATATTGACTGATGCAGGAAGCATCAAAAGAAGATGAAAGGAATACACAGAGTCATTGTACCAAAAAGACCTGGTCGATGTTTCATCCATTTCAGGAGGTGGCATATGATCAAGAACCAATGGCACTGAAGGAAGAAGTTGAATCTGCATTGAAGGAATTGGTGAAGAACAAGGCACGAAGAATTGATGGAATACCCATTGAGATGTTTCAACAAACGGATGCCCCACTGGAGGCACTCACCCAGTTATGCCAAGAGATTTGGAAGACAGCTACCTGGCCAACTGACTTGGAAGAGATCCATATTTGTACCCATTCCAAAGAAAGGTAATCCCACAGAATGTGGAAATTATCTAACAATATCATTAATATCGCAAACAAGTAAAATGTTACTGAAGATAATTAAAAAACGGTTGCAGCAAGCTGTATTCAGAAGAGGACGTGGAAAAAGGGATATCATTGCTGATGTCAGATGAATCTTGGCTGAAA
>NW_006922395.1:526092-529855 GCF_000298275.1 Orycteropus afer afer | reverse complement strand
TGCATGTGAGAGCTGGACAATGAATAAGGAAGACCAAAGAAGAGTTGATGCTTTGGAGTTGTGGTGCTGGCGAAGAATGCTGAGTACCATGGACTCCTAAAAGATCTAACAAATCTGTCTTGGAGGAAGTGCAGCCAGAATGTTCCTTGGAGGCAAGAATGGCCAGACTTCTTCTCATCTACTTTGGTCACATTCTCAGAAGGGATCATTCCCTGGAGAAGGATGTCATGCTTGGTCAGGTGGAGGGTCAATGAAAGAGGGGAAGGCCCTCAACGAAATGCATTGACCAGTTACTGCAGCAATGGGCTCAAGCATAGCAAGGATCATGGGACTGGTGCAGGGCCAGGCAGTGATTCGTTCCGCTGTGCATTGGGTCGCTATAAGTCAGAAATGACTTGGTGGCACCTAACAACAACAACAACAATTTACAGCATAAATAGACTATCAAGCATAACCCAGAATGTGTAGGCAGAAGAAGAGAAGCTAGATGATTGTGACCTTTTATAAATTAAATTCTTATGAGCATAGAAAGACTTCTCCAAAAGGGTAAAAAGAGAATTTACAAATTGGGAGAAAATATTTGCCTATGATATATCTGACAAAGGACTTATTTCCAAAATTTATAGAAAACTTCAACACCTCAATGCCAAAAAGATAAACAATCCAATTCAAAAATGGGCAAGGGACATGAGCAGACACTTCACTAAAGATGAAATACTAGTGGCCAACAAACACATGAGGAAATGCTCACAATCATTAGCCATTGCTGTTGTTATATGCTGTCAAGTCGGACCTGACTCATAGCTACCGCTCCTTGGGTTTCGAAGGAGGTATCACTATGGAAGTAGATTGCCCAACCTTCCTTCCAAGGAGTGGCTAGTGGGTTTTAACTGCCAGCCTTCTGGTTAGCAGTCAGGCACTTTGCTACCAGAGCTCCCATCAGCCATTAGAGAGATGCAAATCAAAACAATGATGAGATATCATCTCACCCCAACAATAATAGCAAAGTTCAACAAGACAGAAAATAACAAATGCTGGTGAGGTTGCGGAGAGATTGGGCATCTCATACACTACTAGTGGGACTGTAAAATGGTACAACCATTATGTAAAAAAACTGAAAATAGAAATACCATTTGAACCAGCAATTCCAATACTAGGAATATATCCTAAAGAGGTGAGAGACAGGACATGAACAGACATTTGTACACTCATGTTCATTGCAGTATGATTCACTATTACAAAGAGATGGAAACAATCTAAATGCCCATCAATAGATAAGTGGATAACCAAATTATGGTACATTCACACAATGGAATACTATGCTACATTAAAGAACAATGAAGAATACATGAATCATCTCACAACATGGATGAATCTGGAGAACACTGTGCTGAGTGAAATAAGTCAATTGCAGAAGGACAGATATCGCATGAGTCCATTACTGTAAAAAGTCAAGGAAGGGTTTGCTTAGGGAAGGGAACTCACTTTGTAGGTTACTGGGGATGAGAGCAAAGGGGAAGGAAAATTTCAGATTAGTTGGAGACCACATGATGATTTGGGTAAGGGGAGGGATGGTATGGAAAGAGTCTGCGACCAGCATAACATTGGGGAAAGGGAGGACACCAAAACGCACACATAAGATATGGATAACAGAGGCAAATACTAGCATATGCACAATACTGCATTACCACTAACACCAAACACCAGGCTACAGATAAATGTATAGACAACTGAGGAGATCAGATGGGGGTCAACGAACAGGAATGTACCCTAGACTAATGATAGATTTAGCTGAAGAGAATCTTGCATAGATACTAGTGATACAAAATAATCACAATCATTACAGAAGCAACAGGAGACAGAGTTGGAGTAATCCCTCAGAGACAACCAAATACCTTGGGAGAGAGAATCACTGGGTCTACTCAGGACCACAGTATTGGGGGACACCAGCCTCAATTGGCACAACATAGTCCATAAAAGGAACAGTACATAAAAATCTTGTTCCACAACCTACTTTGGTGAGTAGTGACTGGGATCTTAAAAGCTTTCAGGTGGACATCTAAGATGCAGCTAATAGTCTCCTCTTGTCTAAAGTGAAGAAGAGTGAAGAAAATCAAGGGCATTTGGAAACAATTAGTCCAGAGATATGATGGACCTCGAGACCAGAAGAAGTAGATGGTGTCCTGCTACCAATGTCAACTACTCAGGATAGGATCAAAACTAGAGATCCTGGATAGAGTGGGAGGAAAAATGTGGAACAAAATTCAAAAATGCAATAATGACCAGAATTACTGGTCGGATGCTGGGACCCCCAAGACTATGGCCCTGGGATACCCTTCAGGCTTGGGATAGAACTTACTCCCAAGGACTGGCCCTCAGCCCAACAGTAGAAAGACTTAAATGCAGAACACCCAACCCAGAGTGATGCACCCATCTACTCTATGGAGATACACCCCTTGGAGCAATTGGCCATGGGGCACCAGAAGCCAGCATTCACATGGAGGGAAAGCTGGACAGACAGGAGTACATAGTTAAGGGCACAGGGAGGGAGGTCATAGGGAAGACTCTGGTGAGAGTGGGTTAGGGTTGGGGATGGTAATCAGGGCGTCAAATCAAATGTACATGAAATATTGAATGTAAAACAAATTCTGCTCTGTAAATTTGCACCCAAAGCACAAATAAATAAATAAAGGTCTCCAAATGCAGCCAGACACCAGAACTGCTATCGAGGTGATGAAGTACAGTGATGCAAAAACACAATCAGATATCAATGAGTGGCCTCAGACCCTATTTGAAGATGGACATTAAAATGAAGAAGGAAAAATAGTAAACACTTGGGAAGAGGAACAATGGAAAATTAAATGCCTGAAGGGGAAAGAATTAGACAAGTACTGAAGACAATCTCCACCGTCCTCATAAAGCAGTTTCTCGACAAATGCATCCTGGTGGCAGGGTGGTGATTTTGTGCAGGCAAATTAGCTTCTGGCTTCACTATAGCCCAGGAGACATGAAACTAATCCTGTGCAGAGATGTGTCTGTTTTCCATCTGGCTCTCTGCTATCCCTTCCTAAACACTGCCTGGTGTGGGTACCTCTCGAAGGCACGTTTTTCTCTGTGTGCCACATTGGGCTTGGCACATGTGCTCAAGGACACAGCTGGGCTGCAGAAGACAGGAACTGCCCCCTCCCTTGCATTCCATCTGATTTGGTAGCCAGCACACTCCAGTCACAAAGAAATGATTGCACTTCCTGATCCTGTGCTTTAATTGCCTTTCCTTGCAAAACAGGCTTTTAGACAGTTTAAGAGAATCTGTCTGGTGAAGGTTGAGATATTACACTAAAAGTAGTTGCCCAAGATCAAAAGTGATAGTATTAGAAACTGCCAAGCCCATGAACTCCAGAGCAACCAGACACCTTATTTTATACGGGTTTGCTAACGGGGCAGGGAGGAGGCATCTTCTGACCTCCTCTACTACACAAGAGGAAAACAGATTCACCATCAGCAGTCCAAGACCTGTTCTTTTTTTTTCTACTCTCTTTTTTTTTTCACATGGGGGGGATGACAACACTGGGATTCACATGGGGGAGTCACACAGGAGGAGTCACACAGGTGAGAGTCACATGGGGAGAGTCCCATAGGAGCCTCAAAGTGGCCTTTCCACTATCCCCCAGGCATTCTTTTTATTATTATTATTGTGATTTGGGTGAAAATTTACAGAGCAAATTCACTTTCCATACAGCAGTTCACATACACTTTGTCTCAT
>NW_006922395.1:523180-525608 GCF_000298275.1 Orycteropus afer afer | reverse complement strand
CACATCTCTCTTAGCAGTGCATTTCTCTCAGGCGGCAGTGAGAGAGAGATTCTCCTCCTACCCCTAGGAGGGCTCCTTTTTGAGCCTGGCAGAGAGGCCAAAACCAACCAATCCCAACACCAGAATTCTATACACCTGAGAGAGAGAACTTCCCAGAAGACTGGTTCCTGCCACGCCAACAGAAATACACCAGGTAGATAACTTTAAAAATCAGCTACTCATGACAAAGGGGGAGTTACAAAGACTACGGCCAGAAAAGCCATACCATGTAATTTACTACACTGCACCATTAGAATTTACCAAACAGTTCTACCTACTCTAACTCATTTGGATTTTGTTCTGAACATCTCCACAAGGTAGTAGGTAAGGTATTAACAATCTCCTTTGGTGAAGGAGTCCATGGGTGGTGCAAATGTTTAAGTTCTTGACTACGAACTGAAAGGTTTCCAGTTCAAGCCCACCTAGAGGTGCCTCCGAAGAAAGGCCTGGTGATCACAGTCATGAAAACTCTATGGAACAGTTCTATTCTGCACACATGGGTTCACATGAGTTGGAATTGAATTAACAACAACAAGTTTGTTTTTATTTTATTATTTTTGGTGCATGAGGGCTCAAGTCTCAGAGTCGTTTAGTATCTGGTCCACGATGTCACAGCCATTGTGTTCATTCTGGATCTCCTTGCTCTCAATCCATTCTCATTGCCCTTCCTTTCTTTTCCTCTGTATGTCAGAGAGGTTAACACCTGCAGGCAAATTTCTCAGGAGTCTCCTGTGTCAGCAAGATTATTCCAATGGATGGAATGGGTAGGAGACAGGGTGGGAGGAAGGAGAATCAAGACCACCTCTCTATGCCTCAGGTGGCTTCTCTTGCAGGCCTTGTATCTTTTCCCTGGATAGACCCTTCCTGGTGTTGGTTTACATAGGTTAACTCCAGTTCCTCCATGTCTATATCTTTGCCTCCTCCCTTTATTCCTGTTTTTGTGGTTTCTTGCTGTTACTAATCTCTGAATTGCCAAGTTGCCTGTTTGGCTTCTCAGTAATTTCCTTACCTGAGTAACCAGCTCCCTGCATTAAAGTCCTCTGTATTAAACACTCAAGAGGTTTCTGTTCACTGGCTAGACACTGTATAAGGCAGGGTCCTGGCAGGAAACAGATGGTGCACACCACAGGGTAACTGAAGAGAGCTTAATGAGAGAATGTTTACACTGACATGGACAGGCGGAAGAGAGCTGACAGGGGATGACAGTGAATTACTAGGGACTCACCTTTCTTGGGCCAGCAAAGACAAGGGGAGGAGGTGGTATTACCAGAACCAAGTAAGATCTATAATCTTGGAAGTGGACTTGCCTGACAAGACTGGTGACCTTTAGGTATAGAACCCAAGCACTGCCAAAATCGCACGCACCTCAATAGGGCATGAGGGAGGGGAAGAAATACACATTTCTCAGCTTTCACCCTCCTGCTGACTTCCTACTGACCAAACCCAACTAAATGCCAGAGGGCAAAGGTGATGCAGTTCACAGAAGTCAGTCCATGGGGGCACAGTGAAAGGCAGAGAAGGATGGAAAGAACTGTGGGGGCAGTGGGGAATAGGGGTGCAGCAGAAGGCAAATGGAGGACAACCAGCTGGACCTGACTAATGTGGACAATAAAAGCCTAAGTAGTAGGACTAGCACCCTGATATTTTAATTTTTGATTCTGTGAGAAAACTGAGCCATAACTTGACAGGACTGCCTTGTTTTTCTGAGTCTTACAAGTTTTCTGCTTTTGACAGAGTGGAATCTTACCACTTTTCTATTACTTTTTTAAGTGGAAAATATTCGAGTTTTCCTTTTCTGACAAGTTTCTGCCTCATACAGGTTCTGGCTTTCTCAAGTTTTATGTACTGAGTTTTTTTTTTCCCACTTCCCTAGGTTTAGATATAAAATAAATACAAAACTTAGATCCTTACTTTTGTTTTTGGTTATTTTTATTGCACAGAATGCGTTCAATATTTAGGTGATTCCAACTTTTACTTAATTACCTTGGGATGTTAAAGTCCTCTCTGGTCAAGTTGCCTTAAAATAAATAAATAAAAGTTGTCATTGAGTTAATTCTGACTCATGGTGATTCCACATGTGTCAGGGGAGAACGGTGCTCCATACAGTTTTCAAAAGCTGAATTTTTGGAAGTAAACTACCAAGGCTTTCTTTTGAGATGCCTCTGGATATACTCAAACCTCCAACATTTAGGTCAGCGATTGAGCATGTTAACCATTTGTACCACCCCCAGGGACCTCATGACTTCAGAAGGACAATTTATTAAGGTGACGATTATGTTGGTGTTGTTAGGTGCCATCAAGTTGGCTCCAACTCACAGTGACCCTGTGTACAACAAGACTAAACACTGTCCAGTTCTATGCCATCCTTATAATCCTTGCTATGCCTGAA
>NW_006922395.1:520174-522753 GCF_000298275.1 Orycteropus afer afer | reverse complement strand
TAAACAACATTCCTGAGTTTCTACAAATAAGGAATTACCTCATTTTATACAGAAGAGAAAATTTGTGCCACAAAGGAAAGTGACATGTCCCAAGTCTTCCTGCCAGTTACGGGCAGAACTGGGACTGGATGCAGGTCTTTGGCTTCCTACCCACACTGCTGCTCTTTCCAATGCACCATGACTTGGCACCATTACCTGGCTCTGCAGAAAGCAATATTGACTGTCTCTTTCCCTGAAAACTTCTGTTAGGCTAAAGGCAAATAGCCTTTCAGGTAGAAGAAACGAAGAGAGGGCAAAGGAGGGGGTGAAGGGTGAACTGCAGCTGGATAGAAGAAGAGGCACAGATAGAGGTGACAACAATATGGGAGGGAGTAGCTCTGAGGAGAGCTTTCTGGAGAGGGATGAGATCTCAGCAACCAACATACATAAAAATAAACTCGGAAAACAGTGACTGCCCACTGCTGTTCCCTTGCAAATACATCTGAACTTTTTTTTCTTTTTTATTAAAACTAATGTGTGTGGAACTATGATGGACTGGGGTTTTGCCAGACTCAAAGTGCTTTATTGGTTTCTGCATGCTGTGAGGTCGTCCTCCCCCCATTCACCAGCAGGGGCCTTTTATAGACAGATGCTTTGTCTCAGGAGGAATGCTAGGTTGAAATGGATTACTTCGTATTCTAGACCAAAATGAATCTGGTAATGTCTGAAAGGATGTTCTTTATAATTTCACTCTGGTCTATTTGAGCACTTCACATTTATATGTGTTGGAGAATCCACTCTGCCTTTAAGTGGTATACCTGTGTGCCTCGGCCAAAGGCCAGAATAATCTTGGAGCATCTAGAGAAAGTAAAATGGGGGCCAGGGGGGTGAATGTACAATATCATGAGATAAACAATACAAGCCTCACTGCCTGGAAAAGTACCGATCACACCTCACAGTAGTGGTCACTCAACATTTAGAAAACCATTGAACACCACAAAATATTCCAGTGGCTATGACCTGAAGGAATTGGAAACCCAGCATTGATGCAAATGGTTAAGTTCTCAACTACTAGCCAAAAGATTGGAAGTTTAAGTCCACACAGAGGTGCCTGGGAAGAAAGGTCTGGTGATCTACTTCCAAAACATCAGCCATTGAAAACCCTGTGGCACAATTCTACTCAGACACACATAGGATCCCCATGAGTCAGAGTCACCTAGAAGGAACTGGTTAACTAGTTGTGCAAATACAAGCTATTATGTAACTCAAAGAACTTAATCACTGATGGTGGAATTCCAGGCATTTCTTATTGTCACTCATTCTATACTGTGACATGTTCTGCCTATATAATATGGTCTAAGCAGAAGTCAGTATTACTAAGGGTCATTCAGGTGCTCTGGTAGCATAGTGCCTAAGGCACTTGACTGCTAACCATAAGGCTGGCAGTTCAAACCCACCAGCCACTTCTCGGAAGGAAGACTGGGTAATCTACTTGCATAGTGATACTGCCTCAGCAACCCAAGGAGGGGTCGCTATGAGTCGGGGCCAACTCAATGACACATAACAACAACAACAACAACAAGGGTCATTCAGTCAGGTGGAAGGGGGTCTGTTTATCTGATTTTTCCTGCTGTGAGCACCAGTATTATGATTACAATAGTAAAGTGAGATCAACCCAGTCCAAGAAAGTGTCTGTGATAATTATTGGGAAGTTTCTTTAGTTCTGGACTTATGAAGTCAACAAAAGAGTTAGATTAGAAAGAAGTTTCTGAGTCTACATAAAAATCTATTACAGAGAGAGCCAGTAAATATGATCTCTCCAGACAAGGATTAAAAATTTTAGGCTAAACAAAACAAAGTCAGGTCACAAATTGTCCAGTTGATATTAGATTCTTATTAACATTTCTTAAGTATATCTGGTTCAATTACAATAAACAAGAAAATTACAGAAGCAAATTCAAATGATATCTACCCTTCTGCCTACTTCTACCACCAGAAAAATTCTTTGTTCACTGGCCCAAAGAGAATAAGCCAAATATACATCCTGGGGTTCTTCCCAGTGACATCTCTGGTCATGCCCCAGCTAGCCACCATTCTAACACAATCACTGCATTCTCCCTGACAGCTCAGAAGATTGACAGAAGAAGTGTGCCTACTTCATGTGCAGGACTTCTGTTATCCCCTCAGCTTTTAGTGTCATGGGTCTGGCATTTACCATTTTTAGCACCCCAAATCAGGACTTTTGACTTCACAAGAATGTTTTCTAATTTGCAATCTTCCTAAAGTGAAAAGTCTAACAAAGATAAAGCACAAATTTTTGGAAGGAAACCAAAGACTCAAAGAATAAACTAGTCTACAGGACTAATAGTTTACACGAACCACAGCCTCATCTGTCCTGAGACCAGAAGAACTAGATGACGCACAGCTACTACTACTGACTATTCAGTCCAGGGACACAGTAGGTGGTCCTGGATAGAATGGGAGAAAAATATGGAACAAATCTGAAATTCCTAAAAAAAAAAAAAACAGACTTACTGGGCCTGCAGAGACTAGAGGAACCCTCAAGATTATTGCCCTGAGATACCTTTATTTTATTATTT
>NW_006922395.1:498922-519379 GCF_000298275.1 Orycteropus afer afer | reverse complement strand
TTAGATGGCCACTTGAAAGCTTTCAAGACCCCAGTCGCTACTCACCAAAGTAGGAACAAGGCTTTTATGTATTTTGTTGTGCCAATTGAGTCTGGTGTCCCCCAGTACTACGGTCCTGAGATGGTAGATCTATTGGATCTCTCTCCCATAATGTCTGGGTGTCTGTGAGGGATTACTCTGTGTCTGTCTTCTGTTGTTTCTGTATAGATTGCAGGTATTTTGTATCACTGGTATCTGTGCAAGATTAGCCTCAGCTGAATCTATCCTTGGTCTAGAGTATACTCCTGTTCACTGACCTCCATCTGATCCTCTCAGGTGTTCATGTGTTTATCTGTAGCCTGGTGTTTGGTGTTAATGGTAATGCAGTATTGTGGGCACACTGGTTGATATTACCATCTGTCATCTATCTCCTATATGCACAATTCAGTGTACTCCCATTTCCTAATGTTATCATGGTGGTCACAGACTCTTTCCATATATCCCTCCCCTTACCCACATCAGTGTGTGGGCCCCAACTAGCCAGAAATTAATCCCTTCCCTTTCCTACCCACCCCAGCAACCTACAAAGTGAGTCCCCTTTCCCAAGCAGGTCCTTCTTTGTCTTTTTATAGTAATATATTGCCCTGAGATATCTTTAAACTATGTATTAAAACCACACCCAGAGGCACCTCTCAGCTAAATAAAAGATTGGTACATAAAATAAACACTACCACTTGCAAGTACTGTGCTCCTTTAAAAAAAAAAAATCTATATGAAACTAATGTCCTAAAGGAAAGATTATGAGTTAAGGGGGGTGGGGCAGGGAAGCTAGACTAATGAGAACAGAACGACCAGAACAAAAATAATGAGAATGTTGACACATTGTGAAAATTGTAACCCATGTCAGTGAACAATATGTATAGAAATTGTTAAAAGGGAAATTAATTTGCTCTGTAAGCTTTCACCAAAAATTCAATAAAATATTTAAAAAAAGATAAATACCAAATTGACTTATAAAACAAAGAATATTACCAGTGAGTACTGCACACATTTTAAAAATCCTGTAAATGAGATCAAATGGTGAACAGTTAATTACTGTAATGCAAAGATGAAAGGGTAAGAGAACAGGAAAATCAGATTACTGGAAATGAAATATCCAGAATGGATGTATGAGAATGTTAACAAATTGTGAAAAATGTAACCAATGTCACTGAAAATTTTGTGTAGTAATTGTTAAATAGGAACTTAATTTGCTCTGTAAACTTTCACTGAAAACACAATAAAATATTATTTATAAAATATGAAAAGATCACCATGAGTCAGAGCCGACTTGATGGTAAATGATACTAAATAATTATTTACTAGTTCCAGGCATTAAATGCTTTTAAATTTGAACCCATTTAATATTCATAACAATCCTATTAGGTAGGTGTAAGGAATTGAATTGTGTCCCCCCAAAATATATGTCACCTTGGCTAGGCCATGATTCTCAGTATTATGTAATTACCCTCCATTGTGTGAGCTGAAGTAATTATCCTATGTATTGTAAATTCTAACGTCTATGATGTTAATGAGGCAGGATTAGAGGCAGTTATGTTAATGAGGCAGGATACAATCTTGTTTCTTGAGTCAATCTCTTTTGAGATATAAAAGAGATTAAACAAACCAGCAGAAATCAGAGCTGGGAGCAGGGCACATCCTTTGGATTCAGGGTTCCTGCAATGAAAGCCTCCTAAACACAGGGGAAGATTGAAGCCAAGATACATGGAGATCTCCCAGAAGTTGAAAGGAAACAAGGACCTTCCCCCAGGGCCAACGGAGAGAGACAGCCTTCCCCTAGACTGATGGACTTGTAGTCATCTAAACTGTAAGAGAAAAATTTGTTTGTTAAAGCCATCCACTTGTGGTATTTCTGTTATAGCAGCACTAAATGACTAAGACAGAGACAGTAGGTTTTATTATCATCTTCACTTTACAGATGAGAAAACAGATTTAGAGAGGTTAAGTAAATCTCTCCATGTGTCATAGCTAGGAAATTATATAGTCAAGATTCAAACCCAGGGATTCTGGCTCCAGAGTCCATCCCTTGACTGAGCAGGGGCCCTCTGCTATGTTCCTCTAGTGCCAATAGAGAGAAGGGAGCAGCACCCCTTGCAGCGACAAAGGTAACACAGGGATAGGCGATCAATAGCAACAGGCAAATAGAACAAGAAGGAAAACCAGAAATTCACAAAATCCTCCTCCTATCCCCAGGAATACATCATCCCTTCAGGAAGAAGACAAGCCTTTAACATATATCTGATTTACCATCCTTTGGAGTTGCACTTTAACATCCTGCATTGAAATGCAGGATGCTATGATGACAGTATATCCTCCTCTGCTCTTCCTCATTTTCTTCTATTTTAATCTCATGTTCTTGGAACCTGCTCTAATAACCCATACATAATAAACTCAAACCCTAGTGATTTTAGGCCACCCCAGATTTAAGCTTCTCTCCAATGAGATCAAAACAACAGTGTGGTAGTTAATGTGTCAACTTGGCTGGGCCTGGTTGAGCGGCTGGGCAGCTGGTGGTAGTTACTCACCAGGATGAGACTGGCAATCAACTCCATGATGGAATTTACCACAAGCAGATGAGTAGCTGCTTTAGGGATGTGGCCTGCTTCCCTTATATAAGAAACAGCTTTGGGAATGGTCTCTAGCTTATGGCACGCTTGAACCCTGCATGTAGCTGTGTCATTTGTTCAGCAGCCTGCCATGCTCTGCTGACTTTGGGACTTTCAATGGACTTGAATTAATGGCCTGCCATGTGCTTTGGTAACATCGGGACTGTCTTTTAACTTGTCACCTTGGGCTTGTCAGCCTCAGCAGCCAGCAGCTGTCTGAGTGAAGAAAAGCCTCCAGCTCCAGTGGGCCAGGAGCAGGAGGCAGAGCTGAAGCCCAAGGTTGAGGGGCTTTCACCCAACCCCTAGAGCCTAGTGCTTTGAACTCGGACTTAAAGCCTGCAAACTGTAAGAGAATGAACTCCTGTTTGGTCAAGCATCCCATTTGTGGTATATTTTCTGTTAGAGCAGCACAGAGGTAACCAGAACAAACAATAACAGTGAAGTCTTTCGAATCCAACAGCCTGTCAGGAGCCAATTCTTCCAAGAGAAAAGGAGTGACAATAGTTTTGATGTGGAAGCTTTACCCTGACCCTGACAGGCTCTGTATGAAATGGTCCCCAGAATTATCATAGGCTTTGATTGAAACAGCAGATCAGGTATCTTATAATGCTTATCCTTATGGAATCATGTTGCTGTTCAACTTCAGGGAGGAGACAAAAAAAAAATCAAAGAATTACTGCACTTGGTTAGAAAAAGAAAACCAGTCTCAACCAATGATTGTCAATTACTTGGTGACATACTGAAGATAATTAACCATCTTCTTCTCTTCTTCTTTAATAATTACTGCATTCCAAGGACCATATGCTACTTTACTAGAAGCTCTTCAACTTTGGTTTTGTTTTCAGGGAAAATGATAGGAAAGAATTTGACAAAATGTAACTTACAGGTAAACAATTCTCTGAAATGTATTCTTCAGGGGGAGAAAGTCTGCCATATGTTATCCAACCTGGGAACAAATATTTGTTATGTCATTGGTAGCAGTCTAGTCATCTCCTATGCATAGCAACCTTATCTATAACAGTATGGAGTGTTGCCTGATCTTGCTCTATCTTCATGATCCCAGTATGTTTGAGTCTGTTGTTGTGGCTATTGTATCAGTCTATCTCATTAAGAATTTTCAAAATATTTAAGATTCCTATATTGTGGCTTTTAAAAAATTTCTAGTGGAAATAATATAAACTGTCCTAGTACAGCTGAAATTTAGAGGATAAAAAGGTGCATATATAAAAAGTAAATATCTGAAACAGTAACTCTCTGATTGAACAACAACACACATTTGGTTTAATTTATTTGTCCTGCTCTTATAGCAAGATAATATAGTGTTCCTTTCCCTGGCATTCTCCATTAGGTGCTGTATCTAAGTAGGACAGAACAGTGGTGAATGGAAAGTCACTATCAGCAATGCTTTCACAACAAGTCTATGGCAAATATGAGCCACAGCCTGGTCCAGAAAAAGCCAAGCATGACTTAAACAGATTGCAAGCATTAGCGACGGATGATGGGACAAGTGGTCTCCAGTTATGACTGGTCCTGCTCATTTGTGTTTGCACAAAATATGATGAATATATTCTATAGTATTTGGTGGAAAGTATTTCATTTTCTTAACCAAAAAAAAAAAAAATCCCCACTGCCATTGAGTCAATTCCGACCCATAGCGACCCCTACTGGGTTTCTGAGGTGGTAAACATTTACAAAAGTAGATTGCCCAGTCTCGCTTCTGCAGAGTGGCTGTTGGCTTTGAATCAACAACCTTCTGGTTAGCAGTCAGATGCCTTAGGCACTGTGCTACCAGAGCTCCTTCCATTTGCTTACATCATTAAATAAATATGCACTGTTTAGTGAGAAATATTTTTCTCTTACAAAGTCCCTGTAGAAATTAAAATTCGTTCAGTTAATTAACAATTTGACATTTTATTTTGTTCTGGAAATAATGTAATGGTAACATCAAAGACAAATGTAGCTATTTTGGTATAGCTTTTGGATGGTAAATGAAAGCTTTTGAAAAGTGTACGAGATACACAAAGAAAGCACTAGTGATCGTGCACTGTGATATCATGAACTTCTGGGGTTTTTGTTTTTTTTAATCACAAATTGTCTTGGTGCATTAGTAATGTAGCAACTGCAATTACAGTGAAAATGAAACCTTGACTTAAAATGAAGTGCTATTTCCTTTCCTTAAAAGATTTATTTGAGTATGAAGAGAGCACAATGTTAAGTACTCTGGGTTTTTATTCAACCATGTGAGTTGCCTGCTTAATGTTAATGTTAATGTTAATGTTAATGCCTGCTTAAAGTTGCCCCACAGTATTTTTAACTGTACTTTTCTCTATCACTTATGAATCATGCTTCCTATTATTTAATATTTGCCAGCTAATTATTGAGTTTCATATAATTTAATGTGTTAAAATAATTAATTTTTAAATTATAAAAGAACATTTATATAATACTAGCAATTACAAAATAATACCCTGTTCAACAATAAAAAGACAAACAATCTAATCACAAAATGAACAAAGGACACGGACAGAACCTTCATCAAAGAGGACATACAAGCAGCCAACAAATATATGAAAAAATGTTCACGATCATTAGCCATTAGAGAGATGTGAATCCAAACTACAATGACATACCCTCTTACTCCATCTAAAGTGACACTGATAAGAAATGCAGATAATAACAAGTATGTATGAGGATGTGGGGAGATTGTAACACTTACGCATTGGTGGTGGGACTGTAAAATGGCACAATCACCATAGAAAATGGTATGGTGCATTCTCAAAAAACTAGAAATAGGACTACCCTATGATCAAGCAATCCCACTCCTAGGTATAAATCCTAAACCAAACCAAATTAAACCCACTGCCATTGAATTGATTCCTACCCATCCAAAAAATAAATAAATAAATAAACCAAACTCACTGCCATCAAGTCTAATCTGACCCATAGAGACCCCTCTTTGAGTTTCCAAGACGGTATCACTATGGAAGTAGATGGCACAATATTCCCTCCGAGGAATGGCTGGTGAGTTTGAACCACCAGCCTTCTGGTTAGCAGTCAAATGCCTTAGGCATTACACCACCAGAACTCTTATGCTAACTCATAGTTCAATCAAAAGAATCATAAGACAGAATAATAAGTAATACTGTGTATCAAGCACTAAATCAAGCAATTTGTATGAACTATCTAATTTTCATAGCAATTCTTTTTTTTAAGAGCTTGTTTTACATTCAACATTATTTGTCCATTTAGTTTCACTCCCCATTTACCATGCCCGACCCTAACCCAGTCTCCTCCCCTCCCTCCCCAGTAACCCCCCCCATAGTTATACACTCCTGTTTGTCCTGCATTTCCTCCCTGTGAATATTGCCCCTCTGGTGCCCCCTGGTCAATTGCTCCAAGGGATGCATTTCCACAGAGTATGTGGGTGTGTCACTGTGCGTTGAGTGGGCTGCATGTACATCTTGTTTACTATTGTGCGGAGAGCCAGCCCCTGGGAGTGACCTTTATTCCAGGCCCAGAATGTATCCCAGGGCCATGGTATTGGGGGTCTCACCAGACTCCATCTGACCAGTAATTCTGGACATTATTGAGTTTTTGGATTTTGTTCCATGTTTTTCCTCCCACTCTCTCCAGGATCTTCAGATTTGATCCTTTCCAGAGTGATTGGCATTGGTAGCTTGGCACCATCTAGTTCTTCTGTTCTTGAGGGCCATCATGTCCTAGGGCTGATTGCTTCCAAATGCCCTTGTTTTTTTGCACTCTTCTTTGTTTCTGATAAGAGACCATTAGCTACACCTTAGATGGCTGCTTGAAAGCTTTTAAGACCCCAGTCGTCATAGCAACCCTTCTGAGATATTGTCCCTATTTTAGAGTTGAGAGAAAAGACAGTTGGGAGGGAGGCTATTGGGTAGATACTGTAAGAAATGCCCCCACAGAGCACTAACATGTCCATTTTTGAAGCCATGTCTCCCCTATTGCTCCAGCTCCTGCTGTGCCCTGCCCATCACTCTGTAATCTGTGATAGCTCAGAACAAACAGATTTTTTGTTGTTATCTTTAGCAGTATATAAAACCATTAAACATCCCAGTTTTTCTTATTTTCTCATCAGAGCCAGGAGTTAAGAGCCATGCTATGAGCTTCTCTGTTCTCACCTCCCTCAGGGCTCTATGATTCTATTTCCACAAAGCATCAAATCATAGATTTTTGCAAAACCATAAATATTTATTGAACAATGATTACAAAGAAAACAGGAAACCATAGTATTTCCTGAGGCAAGCTCACATCTTTGGTCACATCACAAAGGTGTGACCCAGGCTTTGACCCTGCTTCCTTAGGTTCTAGATCAAGACATGGGAGAAGACCCTGAGCAATGGCTGGGAGAAGACCACAGATTGCCTTGAGGGCTATGCTGGAGATATTGGGTTGCAGAGAAAAATAAATTCCACCAACTCTATAGACCAGACTCAGCTCATACTAATGAAAATCTCCTGTATTTGATAGGCATTGTTCAATTGGAGTAAGAACTAGGAATTTCAGTTTCCAATATGCATGCATGCCTAAGGATTATTAGGTAATAACTATACATAAAATATGTTTTAATATTCATGGGTTATTTGGATCATCTGCTCTTCAAAGTTATCTAAAAATATTGTATTGTTAACCCTTTTAACATACCTGAGAGTATGTTTAATCACATAATTGGAGGGGTTGAGGCATAGAAATATACTGAAGTGTGTTCACGTTTCCTTTTTATTCAGTAGTGGATCATGGGATGGCATTCAAGCCTCCTTACTAGTATTTAGAACATACTGAGTAGAAAACAGGGATTTTTGGTGTAGCCCGAATTGGTGGAATTAAAAATTTGAGACAATGGTGCAATGTTAAAAGCTCATGCTCCTAATATCTGATATTCTTCTATCTTTATGAGTAATTTTATTTTTCCAGGAGAGCCCTGGAATATTCTTTCTTATTATCAGAATATGTATAATTTGTTTCATACAATTTTTGGTCTGTTATCATGATACCAAAGGACTTGTCAAAACATCTGGGCTTAAGCCATTGCAACAAATTATAGACAGTGCTTGCTTTGTGAACCATGCAGAGGATTCTTAATAATTAATTGCAATAATTACAATTCTTCCATGGCCTTTAACATTTTTTGTCAAAATATTAAAATTTATCTTACTGTCGGCTATAAATGTATCTAACACACTGCTGTAGAGTCTATTCGACTCATAAAGACCCCTCCTTGGGTTTCCGAGTTGGTGTCTCTACAGAAGTAGGTTGCCCAATCTTCCTTCTGGGAAGTGGCTGGTGGGTTTGAACTACCTGCCTTCTGGTTAGCAGTCAAGTGCCTTAGGCACTATGCCACCAGTGAAATGAAAACTAGCAATATTAATACTTATTTTTGTTGTTGTTGTTTGATTTAGTAATTTAAAATATTAGAAACATTGAGAATTAAAGTGTATCATTTATTTGTAAAAAACATATCAAGAGTAGTTTGAACAGCGCTTGCCTCCTTTTTGTCATATAATTTAGTATACAGAGCAAGTACTTTTTCTATACTTTGGCAAATTGTCATAACCCTTCCTAAATTTACATCAACTTCCAGAATTTTGTCCTTTGTATTTTCAATGCAGTGAAATATCTTTGTGAGTTTCTTTTTGTTGTTGTTGTCTTTTCATTTTTATTGTGATTTGGGTGGAAGTTTACAGAGCAAATTCATTTTCTGTAAGCAGTTCCCATACACTTTGTCTCATGACATCGAGTGCAATTTCCTACAATGCAACAGCTCTCTTCCCACTTCCTCTTCATAGTTACCTCTTCCCTGTGTCCTTCCCTCCCATGCACTCCTGCTCCCCAAGCTCTCTCCCTGTGCATACACAGCCCTTCTATTCTCCCATGATTGATCTCTGCAAGGAGTGTATCTACCTAATGTTCAGCTCATATGCTTGTCTTTTTTCTTTGGCTAGAAGCCACAGAAGTGGGTTCAATTCCAGACCTGAACGACAGCTAGGGCCATAGTTTCAAGTGCTCCACCAGGCTCTATCAGACCAGAAAACCTGGTCTCTTTTTTCTTTTTTAATATGTTGAGTTTTGTTCTACATTGTTCTCCTACTCTATCCAGGATCTCCTACATAGATCCATCTTCTGGTCTCATAGTCATATGGGTTGGGGATTGCATAGTGTACCAGTCACTTGCACTAATTGTTTCCATGCATCTTTGGTTTTCTTCATTCTTCTTTGCTCTGGACAAGGAGAAACCTATCATTGCATCTAGATGGCTGCTTGCAAGCATTTAAGATCCCAGTTGCTACTTGCCAAAGCAGGATGTGAAACAATGTTTTTGTGTAGTATGTTATGCCAATTGAGCTTGACGTCCCCTGCAACCATGCTCCTGAGCCCACAGGTCCAACTGGCTATGGCCAAGAAATGACCACAACATTGTCCCTTGTCAGCTTTACTATATACCTGGACATTCTTACAGAACATACAAATACACTTGTAGAAATGTTGTCTGCCAACCCTATACATGGTCTTGGGCACACTGCCCCCTGCGTAGATATACCTAGTATTTCAGTCTGTCCACCCAGCTATCATTGACCATTATTTAGTTTGTTTCTTTAATGTGAAGTTTTTGCTGGCATCACTTCCTCTGGAACATCTTCATTCTTTTCATCACAAACATTTCCCTCATTTATGTTGATAAAGTGACCTTCACTAAGTTCTTCTGGATGCATGTCTAGAGCCTCTAGAATGGTGGCAGTGCCAATGTTTCCACGGTCACAGATTTCTTCTATCATTCCATTTACGTTAGTTATTTCGATACAAATCAATTTTTTTTTTTTTTTTTTTGCTGTACTTTCATCTTTGCTGGATAATGTCCTTTTATTATTATCCATTTTTTTAAAATGTGGATTTATCACTGGGAGACAAGGGAGCAACACAACTACATACACACTCTGCTCTCTATGCATGAACTGAATAACAGGTGCAGTGATCGATCACTGACAGACTTTAATAGAAGTGACTTGATTGGTCACTGATTGTGATATGCATCAATAATTTCTGTAGTGATTTGTAGACAGAAGAGCTAGCAGTGAAGTTTGTAGTTTATGTAATTACTCACAGCTAATATACCATGGTAACTGAAATTTGAATCACATTGTTTGGGGACTGATGCTAACTAAAATTTGTGTATATCAAAACTATACAAAGCAAGGACTGTCTGCAAAGCAAAACCATGAGAGTTCTAGACTTTCCCTCACAATTCTGAGTAAAAGAATATGTTCCCAGGGTTAGTATCAGAGTTTAATTAGTTCAAATAACCTGGCAATCATGGGATAACAAAATATGACCCAAAATTTTTTATATAAGTCCCCCTCCAGCCTATGGGGAAAAGAAGATAATTTGGGGTTCTAAACAATGCCTTTCATTACATGGGATTGAACCTAGAAAGGAAGAGCAAAGAGCCAGACTTAAAGCCATGCTCCTAAAAGGATTATGGTAGAAGTATGAGAGTTCATTTGAGGCAAGTATCTGGTGGTACCTGTGACCTGCAGAAGACCCATGAGAAGACAGCTAGACCTCAATCCCTGCTTTAAATTTGAATAGTTTCTTGCAAGCTCTTCACAGCATTATATTCACCAACAAATGGTAGCTGCCTGCTAAGATGTTGTTGAGAAACTATGAACTTCCCAACAACTAAGGAGTCTGAGGCTGCTCCAAGAACAGATAGAAGCACCAAGAGACATGGCTGAAGAAAAAAAAAGAGTGGAAAATCACCCAAGAAGGATGTATTTTAGGTTTCTTTGCCTGCTATTTACTAGCCTACATGACTTTTTATAAATCTCACAAAACAATTATTTACTCTACTCTTTAATTCAACAAGTAACTACTCAGTTTCCATCTCTGATCTGTACTATACAAAGAACTAGGATAAGGTGGTGAAGGTGATAGATGTCTCAGGAAGGTGACTATCAAAGGATTAATGGCACAGCTGATCATTTCATTATAATCAAGATATTATGATAAGTGCCGCAAAGGAAATGCACATGGTAAGAAGACAGTGTATAAGGAGAGAGGTGTGCATGAGGAAGACTTCAGGAAGTGATATTTGAGCTGAACTTTGAATGAAATGTAAGCTGGGTTTCCCAAAGGCCTGGCATATCTTCTCAGACTTTCAAAATTTATGACAATTACACATTGTGATAGCATAGTGCCTAAGGCATTTGACTGCTAACCAGAAGCCTGGCGGTTCAAACCCACCAGTCACTCCTCGGAAGGAAAGTTGGGCAATCTACTTCCGTAGTGATACTGCCTCGGAAACCCAAGGAGAGGTTGCTATGAGTCAGATCTGACTCGATGGCACAAAACAGCAGCAACAAAGCATTGTTGTTAGGTGCCACCAAGTTGATTCTGACTCATAGTGACCCTATGTACAAAAGAATTAAACTCTGCTCCCATCCTGCACCATCCTCACAATCATTTCTATGTTTGAACTGATTGTTGTAGCCACTGTATCAATCTGTCTTGTTAAGGGTCTCCTTTTTCACTGACACGTTACAAAAAATGATGTCCTACTCCAGGGACTGGTCCCTCCTGATAACATATCCAAAGTTCATGAGACAAATTTTGCCCCCCACCCTTCTAAGGAGCATTCTGGCTGTATTTCTTGCAAGACTTACTTGTTCATTGTTTTGGCAGTCCATGGTGTGTTCAATATTCTTCCCCAACACCATAATTTAAAGGCATCAGTTATTCTTCTGTGGTCCTTATTCATTGTGCAGCCTTCGATGCATATGAGATGACTGAAAATACCATGCTTGGCTCAGGTGCACCTTAGGCTTCAAAGAAACATCTTTGCTCTTTAACACTTTAAAGAAATCCCTTGCAGCAGATTTGTCCAGTGTAATACATCATCTGATTTCACTAAAATGAAATCCCTGACAATGCAATCTTTTCTCCATTTATCATGTTGTTTCCTATTAGTCCAGTTGTAAGGACTTTTGTTTTCTTTATGTTGAGATGTAATCCATACCAAAGACTGTAGTCTTTGATCATCATCAGTAAGTGCTTCAAGTCATCTTTATTTTCAGTAAGCAAGGTTGTGCAGGTTGTTAATGAGTCTTCCTCCAATCCCAATGCCATATTTCCCTTTATATAGTCCATCTTCTCTGATTACTTGCTCAGCATACAGATTGAATAAGTATGCTGAAAGGATATAACCCTTATTTTAAACCATTCAGCATCCCCTTGTTCTGTTGAAAGGGCTGCCCCTTGGTCTATGTACAAGTTCCTTATGAGCACAATTAAGTGTTCTGGAATTCCGATTCTTTGCAATGTTATCTATAATTTGTTATGATCCACACAATCAAATGACTTTGCATTGTCAATAAAATACAAGTAAACATCTTTATGGTATTCTCTGCTTTCAGTCAAAATCCATCTGACATCAGCAATGATATACATTGTTCCATGTTCTCTTCTGAATCTGGCTTGAATTTCTGGCAGTTCCCTATCAATATACTGCTTCAACCAATTTTGAACTATCTTCAGCAAAATTTTACTTGTGTGTGATATTAATGATATTGTTCAATAATTTCTGCATTCTCTTGCATCATCTTTCTTTGCAATGGGCACAAATACGGATCCCTTCCTGTCAGTTGGCCAAATAGCTGTCTTCCAACTTTCTTGGCAAAGTTGAGTGAGCACGTCCAGTGTTACATCTGTTTGTTGAAACATCTTAATTAGTATTCTGCAATTCCTGGAGCTTTGTTTTTCTACCATTTCTTTCAGTGAAGCTTGGACTTCTTCCTTCAGAAGAGCTTTGTTTTCCACCACTTCCTTCAGAAGAAGCTTGGACTTCATCATATACTACTTCCTGAAATGGTTGAATGGTGACCAATTCTTTTTGGTGTAGTTACTCTATGTGTTCCTTCTATCTTTAATGCTTCCTGCATCATTCAGTATTTTTCCCATAGAATCTTTAATGTTGCAACTCAAGGCTTGATTTTCTTTTTCTTCAGTTCCTTCACTTCAGAAATGCCAAGCATGTTCTTCTCTTTTGGATTTCTAACTCAAGGTCTTTTCCCTTTTCATTATAATGCTCTACTTTTTCTTCTCAAGCTGCCCTTTGAAATCTCTGTTCAGCTCTTTTACTTCATCATTTTTTCCATTCACTTTAGTTACTGTACATTCAAGAACAAATTTCAGGGTCTCTTTTGACATCCATTTTGGTTTTGTCTGTCTTTCCTGTCTTTTAATTGACCTTTTGCTTTCTTCATGCATGATATTCTTGATGTCACCCATGACTCATCTGGTCTTCTGTCATTAGTGTCCAAATGAGTCAAATCTATTATTAAAATGGTCTTCAAATTCAGGTGGGATGTACTCAAAGTAGTGTTTTGGCTCTCACGGACTTGTTTTAATTTTCTTCATCGTCAACTTGAACTTGAATATGAGCAATTGATGGTCTGTTCCATGGTCAGCCTTCTGGCCTTGTTCTGACTAATGATATTGAGCTTCTCCATCATCTCTTTCCACAGATGTAGTCGATTTGATTCTTGTCCATTCTGTATGGTGAGTTCCATGTGTATAATTCTTGTTTATGTTATTTAAAAAATGTTTTTACAATGAATAAGTCATGGTCTTGCAAAATTTTATCATGTGATCTCTGGCATTATTTCTTCCACCAAGGCCATATTTTCCAGCTACAAATCTTTCTTCTTTGTTTCCCAACATTTGCATTCTAATCACTAGTAATTATCAAAGCATATTGATTGTGTCTTTGGTCGATTTTAGACTGCCGAAGTTGGTTAAAAAAAAAAAGTCTTTAATTTCTTCATCTTTGACATTAGTAGTTGGTGTGTAAATTTGAATAATAGTCATATTAATTGGTCTTCTTTGTAGGTGTATGGATATTTTCTTATCACTGACAGTGTTGTACTTCAGATAGATTCTTGAAATGTTCTTTTTGATGGTGAATGTGATGCCATTTCTCTTCAATTTGTCATTACTGATGTAGTAGAACATAAGTTTATTCCATTCAAAATGGCCAATACCAGTCCATTTCAATTCACTAATGCCTAGGATATCAATCTTTATGCATTCTATTTCTTTTTTAATGATTTCCAATTTTCCTAGACTCATACTTCATACCTTACATGTTCCAATTATTAATGGATATTTTCAGCTGTTTCTTCTCAATTTGAATCATACCTTATCAGCAGATGGAGGTCCTGAAACCTTTACCTTATCTATATCATTAAGTTTGGCTCTGCTTTGAGGAGGCAGCTCTTCACCAGTCGTATTTTGAGTGTCTTCCAAACTGAGAGGTTCATCTTCCAACACTATACCAGACAGTGTTCCACTGCTTTTCATCAGGTTTTCACTGGCCAATTTTTCAGAAGTCAATTGCCAGGTCCTCCTTCTTAGTCTCTTAGTCTGTCAGCTCTGCTGAAACCTGTCCAAAATGGGTGACCCTGCTAGTATTTGACATACCAGTGGCAGAGTTCCAGCATCACAATAATGTGTGAGTCACCGCAGTAAGACAAATTGAGATATGAGTGGTGGGACACTTAAAAATAAAATGTTTTTTTACCTATTCATTTTCCAGGCTTTAAAAAAAAAGCCTCCTCTTTTAAATATTATGGATTGATATCATTTTAATAAGCACATCTTTTTAAGCCTGCTTGAAATGCTCTGGACATAATTTAGGGAGTGACCCAGCACTTATCTCTGTTCAAAGGCCTGCCTTGATCAATCTCCCTTGGCCTATTTTCTGACTCTCATCCTATCCTACCCATTTTCTCTACCCTGGTCTATCTTAGGAGCTCTGGTGGCATAGTGCCTAAGGCATTTGATTGTTAACCAGAAGGCTGGTGGTTCAAACCACCAGCCACTCCTTGAAAGGAAGGTTGGACAATCTACTTTGGTAGTGATGCCATCTCAGAAACCCAAGGAGGGGTTGCTATTGCCTCCATGGATGTAACATATACTATTGATTACTTGGTTGGAAATCTAGCTCTTCTGAGCAACTCTGATTCTCTACCCCAGTGCTTAGACCTCCTATTGTAATGCTGCATTCACAGGCATTGCAGTCCCCTCCCCTGGATTGACCACAGACTCATTGGCAGGCATGCAATAGGACCTCCAATGGTTCTATGCTATTCTCACTAAAATGTTAGATCCACAAAGGCAAAGTCAATGCTCCTTCGCCCTAGGCAGTACTTCTGGCATAGTCATCAAAAATCAGTCTATCTTCACCAGTGATACAAAATGCCTGCAGTCCTTACAGAAACAATAGAAGACAGACACAGATCTGCACTTGGAATAAAACACACCCCCAGGGGCTGGCTCTCAGCCCAGTAGTTAACAAGATGTACATACAGACCACTCAACCCAGGATGACGCACCCACATACACTATGGTAATATATCCCTTAGAGCAATAGACCACAGGACACCAGAGGACCAATATTCAAATTGAGAAAATGCAAGACAAACAGGAGTGCACAAATATGAGGGTAACAGAAGGAGGGTTACAGGGTAGGGAGGGGAGGAGACTGGGTTAGGGCTGGACATGGTAAGTGGGGAATGAAACTAAATGTACAGTTAGAGTGAATTAAAACAAGCTCTTAAAATAAAAAAAAAGAAGAAAACAATCAGTCTATCTTTCTTACCCTTTGGCAAGGAGTGTGGGTGTAGCTCTGAGATGTGTGCTGTGCACTGTGTCCCTCAAGTCCCCAATGAGTTTGAACTCCAATTGCCCACAGTGGGAACCTGCTTAATACTCCATCCTTTATTTGCTGCCTTCCCTTTCCTCTCACTTCCCCACTTCTTTGCCCTTGTTTCCTGAGATCATCTACCAGATAAGTTACTTGCACTGGAATCCGTGTCCCATAATCTGCTTCTAGGAGGACCCAAGCTAAGTCAGCTACTTGTGAGTGCTGTCTGCTAGACAATGTGTTAAGTATTTTACATGCATTGTCTCAATTAATCTTCAAGACAACTTAAGGAGAGATTTACTGTATTTTCCTATATCTTACAGGTAAGAAATTAAGGACTTGGGAAGTAAGTAACTGGCCCAAGATCACATAGCAAGTTAATAGTGGAGCTAAGATGACAAACCAGGCAGTCAGACCCTAAAACAATGATCTAAAGTTTAAGTTTCAGAGACATAGTTTTTCCAGCAATCAGGTGGCCACATTAACTTAAATTAGCACTGGCGGTGCACAGTTAAAGCATTTGGCTGTTAACCAAATGGTGGCGATTTGAACACACCATCTGCTCCACAGGAGAAAGATGAGGCAGTCTGCTTCTGTAAAGGTTTACAGCCTTGGAAATCCTATGGGGTAGCTCTACTCTGGGCTATAGGGTCCCTATGAGTCAGAATTGACTCGATGGGAGTGTGTATGATTATGATGAGCTCACTAAGTACCACCTGAATTCATGAATGCTCTCAGAATGATTTGCAATTATGTTCACAATTGTTTATGTATAAAATATTTTGGGGGTTGTCATTGCCCTCCTTGGGTTTCTGAGGTGGTATCACTACCGAAGTAGATTGGCCAACCTTCCTTCTGAAGAGTGACTGGTGGGTTTGAACCACCAGCCTTCTGGTTAGCAGTCAAATGCCTTAGGCACTACTACTACCAGAGCTCCTGAGAAGGGTATACTTAAGCAAAATTCAGCCCAGGTTTTGTCCTAATTTTCACAAAATCCAAAGAGTCCAAATGAGTGAAGTTTGACAGTATTTTGAAATTTATAAAAGTTCACACATATAAAATCTAGAATATGAGTGTAAACTTTACTCTGTGTATGAAGATAGGGTCAACAAAAGGTGGCTAAAAGAAAAAGAAAAATGTTGTACCTGAGAGAAAATAAAGAATAAGCAGGGGGGCAAAAAATCCAAGAGACAAGTGGTGAAGCTCTGGATTGTAATTCCCAGGGTTTCAAGTGTTAAGATGAGTTTTCTTCATGTGAAACAAAAGGAAAATCAGTTAATGAGACTGAAGGTGAAGTGTTATGAATCTGGAGAGAAAGCAAGCTGACAGCTTGATTGGCATATTGAAGGAGAGGAGGAGAATGAATGGAAAATTTATCAGACAAAGGTTACAGATGCCTTTTTAACCTCAGAAATGAACAGGGATGGGGTTGGGAAAAAAGATGATTTCATCCTCAAAATAAATGGCTAACAGTTATAGGCCCTAATTGTCTGGGAATAGGGAGGATTTGTCAGACTGATATAGAATCTCATTGATGCATTTAAGGGACATCAATCTCATTGATGAGTTTTAAGAGACAAAATCATGGGGGTAAAATATCTACAAAGGAGGACATATAATTATGTATAATAGCTCTGAGGTATCCATCAAGGCCAAGGTACTTTGAGGCCCTGCCTGGAATCAACAGAAACACAAACAGAGCCCAAAGGATAATAGAGGCAAGAGTGCAATATTTGAGGATGTTGTTCCTCCATCTCTTCCCAGAATGTTCCCTTGTACAGAGAATAGCAAGACTTTGGCTTGCTTATTTTGGACATGTCATTAATAAAGACCAATTGCAAGAAAAGGACATCATATTTGGTAAAAGCAGAGGGTCAATGAAAATGAGAGAATCCTGCAATGAAATGGATTGACACAACAGCTGCAACAATGGGCTCAAGCATACCAATGATCAAGAAGATGGTACAGGATCTGGCAACATTTCATTCTGTTATACATAGGGGCAACAGCCATGACTCACAACCAACTCAACTTGCAACTAACCACAGCCATTTTTTTACTTTCCATTTGGAGTTTGATCTATTGACTAAGTCAGCTCTGAAGTACACTCATTGCTTCCTCGTTCCATGGTTTGTTGCTTATTCTCTGAAGAAATTCATGGTTGGAGAATATATCTGGTAAACTTTTTTTCACTTGGCCTTTTACTTCTCCAAGTGAATAGCCTCAGGATTCAGCACCCATCCTGAGTCTTTGATTTGTTCCTGAGGACTAGACTGTAAACATGAAGAATACCAGAGAAGTAGCTTGAGGTTTGGGGGCACAGAAGCACTTCCAAATACTGTAGTGGCTCTCCCAGACAGAGCAGTGGCTGGAAACTCATGGGACCAAATGGTTTTATCCCAGTGTGGTAGTTAAAGTTATTGTCAACTTGGCTGGGCAGCTGGATGTACTTATTCCCCATGGTGAAATTGGAAATCAATTCCACGGAGGAATCTACTTGGAGCAGTTGAGTAGCTGCTTTAGGGATGTGGTCTGCTACCAATATAAGTAGCAACTTTAGGAAGGTCTCTAGCTTTTTGGCACACTTGAACCCTGCATGTAGCCAAGTCATTGTTCAGCAGCCTGCCATGCCCTGCTGATCTTGGGACTTCTTTTGGACTTGAATTAGTAGCCAGCCATGTTGTTTGGTAACATTGGGACTGTGCCTTTTTACTTGACAACTTTGGGCTTCTCAGCCTCAGCAGCCAGCAACTGTCAGAGTGAAGAAAAGCCTCCAGCTTTAGTGGGCCAGGAGCAAGAGGTACAGTTGAAGCCCGAGGCTGAAGGGCTTTCACCCAGCCCCTAGAGTCTGGCACTTTGAACTTGGACTTAAAGCCTCCAAACTGTAAGAGAGTAAACTCCCATTTGTTAAAGCCATCCCATTTGTGATGTTTTCTGTTAGAGCAGCACAGAGGTGACCAAAACACCCAGCCTGCTTCAAGGTAACAGCTGTGGTCCATGCAAGGTCAGGCCAGTGTCCCCTTGTGATGAGCTTCCATGTACACAGTGAGATGTTTTCTTGACAGCCAGTGGGTTACACACCCATTCTATGTTGTATCTCAGGGAACTGTTGGACCCAGATTGCTCTAAAATAGTATTGTCCTTAGAAGTAAACAGAATGTGCCCAGTTTCTGGAAGACATTCTGAGAGAGCTTCCCATGTTCATCCACTAAAAATATCTACCCTACCCTCCTGTCAGCAGTTCCCTCCACTTAGAACTCTTCTTCCCTCTACCTATTATACTCACTGATGGAAAGTGCCCACTGTCAGTCATGAGGAGTTTCCTCACCATCAATGCTTAAATTTCATGTTGGCAAAGATCATCCATTTATAAAAGGAAAGACATTATCCAAATGCCTTATCTTACACCTCTTTTGCACAAGGGTAAGGCTAAACAATAACCACAAAAGTGATAAACTTTGGCAATTCCTGAATTCCTTTGGATTCCACTTGGAACAAAATTTAATTACAGTTTTAACCATCATTTCTGGTTGTTATTTTGGTTTTGTTTCTTTCTTTGCTTTGATCTCATTTCTAGAAAATGAGAAGTCCTGTGAGGTACTATGATCATACATCCCAATTTGTCAATGACAGTGCAGGTTTATGACTATTGCCCTTAATTATGACATTAGTTATGAACATTGCTTAATTTATTAATGACACATCTTTTCCTTCTCAGAAGTATCCCAGTTTGGATGATAATTGATATGATCACTTTATAAATAGAGGACAACTTCATGTAAATTTAGTGTCATTCATGAAACAGTTCCACCTTGCTCCTCTGTGTTTTATTGGGACCAGATCAGAACTTCAACACAGTTGGAGTTTCTGGATGCCGAGGTAAATACCTAAAAAGGATATCCTTTGGGGAACAGTCATCACTATGACACTTCAAGTACTAATGGAAATTTCTGTGTACTTGATCTTAAATAATCTAATCTCTCAGTTTTTCCAATTCTGCTCCAAAAGTCTAGTTCGTGAACCCAATGTTTTTTTAATCGTCATTTTAATGTAAATTTAAGATATATATCCTTTACTTTCAACTTGATTTTCAAAATAAAAGTTTTTTTTTTTTTTTCTGTGAAAACCTAAAAGCTTTGAACCCTGTAAAGGATCGACATTTACCTCCATGTTTTTCACTCTATATGGTAGGTTTCTTTCATTACTAACTTGTGTCAGTCATTTGTCTAATGTTCATTAGAGCCCAAATTTCTGCTTAAGGCTATTAATTTAGTGTAGTCTATTCGACTGCATCCAAATGTGAAGCAAAACAATCCTCACTCCTTTGATACTCTTTTGGAACCATCTTCCATTCATTGCTATGGAACTTTTATCCATATAAAAACCCATCATTTAATCTCCAGCCACAAGGTGAAATTAACAGAAAAGAAAAATGGCTGCTTTCCATAGCCAGACAGATACTGGACCTGCTAAGGGCCATCTTGCTGAGAGAAGGAGAAAGTTCCTATTGCCCTGAGCCCTAGAGAAGGCTGTGAAATGAGGCCTTCTTGCCTTTTTTTTTCTCCTCCTCTTCCCTTTTCCCTCCCTGTCTCACCTTTATTTTCCCTTACTCACAACTTCTTGCCCTCTATTCTTCTCCTTCCTGCCTAGTGAATTTGAGAGAATTCAGGAGAAACTAAGGGAAGAGATCTGACCAGGATATAACAGCATTACACAAGCTATTTATTGGGGCTGACCACTGACAGCTGGCATGCAGTGGGTGGTCCCCCACAACAGGAGGCAAGAGGCAAGAGGCACGAGGCACAGGGAGCCACCAAAAATGAAGGCAGGCACTATAGTTCCTAGGGAAAGGAAGAAGAGGGAGTCTTATGTGCATCTTCCCAAGGTCTTCTTGCAGCAAGATGGGGAGTCTCAGGGTCAGATAGCTCTGAAGGACAACAGCATCCTAGGTTCCTAATGACTACAGGATTTTATCTTAGCTAGGGCTACAGATGTTGGGTGTAGTTTCATGGGGTAAATAAATCAGGCAGGCTCTAAGTGGTTAAAAACTGATTATTTTGGGTTATTTTTAAAAAGAATTGAATG
>NW_006922395.1:497306-498648 GCF_000298275.1 Orycteropus afer afer | reverse complement strand
ATTTTAGCGGGAGTGGATAGGCAAATTGGTCTCAATAGAAGTCCTATCAAAGCAATGGTTCAGTGTTCAGCTGCTAACCAAAAAGTCAGCCGTTCAAACCCCATGGACGAAAAGACCTGGAGATCCACTCCCATAAATGCTATAGCCTAAGAAACCCTATGGGGCAGTTCCACTCTATCGCGTAGGGTCAATATGAGTTGGAATCTACTTGATGGAACACAACAACACCAATAATGGGCCTCAACTTGTTGGAAAGAAGTAAGCAACTTGAGGTCAATAAACAGAAACCATCTTTAGATCATTTATATTATTTAACACCTTCATTTCTCCTTTCTTCTGCCTTCCTTTCTACTGTTTTTCTTCTGTCCCTCCTTCTAACGTTTCCCCTCCTCTTTCCTAGCCCTGTCTCTGGTCCTATCACTGGCTCCATCTTGCAGTGAATCTCAAAACCTCTCATTTTTCTAATCTCAGAGATTTTAACAAAAGCTAGGAACCCTCTCCCTGGAATAGAGCACAGGTGTCCAAATTGAACATACAACTTCTGGGGTTGATGCCAGAAACTTTCCGGGTTAGGAACTTCTGGAATAAGGGTACTTTTGGTTCATTTCCTTTCATAAATCAAGTGATAAAGAGGTATCAAAGAACTACTTTAAGGAGACAAAAAGACACTTCATTGAAGTCTGGCAAATAGGTCATTGACACAAATGTTTGAAATCAAACTGGGTCATTAAAGCAAGCAGGGAGCTTTGGAAAGCATATGAGGCCCAGAACAATTTCAGTTGTACACACAATCGTAATATTTGTTGTTAGTCAATGTTGAAAATAGAGACACAGCCTCTACAGCTACATCTACAACTATCATTGGCAACGGCTGTAAGTGGCATGTTCCATACACTATGAGACCTGAAAACATTATATAATTGCATGGAGTGGCATTAAAATGAATTTTTCTGGTCACTAAAAGCAATTATTTTTTTAAATGAATATTCTGAACACTGAAAAATAATTCTAGCCTGTTACTTCTCACTGCCTTCGAGTTGATTGTAACTCATAGTGAACCTCATTGGGTTTCCAAGGCTGTAAATCTTTATGGAAACAGATGGAAGCCCCATTTTTCTTCTGCAGAGTGGCTGGTGGGTTTGAACCAACAACCTTTAGGTTAGCAGGCAAATGCCTTAACCACTACACCACCAGAGCTGCTATTATTTTAAACACACACTACCTTCATTAAGCCCCTCTCTCCAAAATGATTTTAAAACTCCTTCCTCAGGAGGGCGGGGCAAGATGGCGGACTAGGCAGAAGGATTGCACAGACCCTCTTCAACAAAGAAAAGGGAAACCA
>NW_006922395.1:491942-492826 GCF_000298275.1 Orycteropus afer afer | reverse complement strand
TCTTCCTTCCGAGGAGTGGCTGGTGGGTTTGAACCACCAGCCTTCTGGTTAGCAGTCAAGTGCCTTAGCCACTATGCTACCAGAGCTCCCCTGTATTTAAATAGTGATGTTAAAATTTTTTTAAAAAAAGGAAGTACTATATCTTATTGTGTGTTTGTCCTTTGAAAAAATTTGGCCCATAGGGCATTGAACTTCTAAAATTAGAAACAACAGTGCCCACATCAATGAATCAATAGTCTTAGGTTGGCTATCTCGTCTTTTGCCCTAGATTCAGGTTCTAGGGGTTATGTGAACTTAAGATAAAAAAGAATATGATGAAAATTACTTGGATAACTAGGGAAGAAAAAAATAGCTTGGAAAAATGAGGGAATAGTCAAGTGCACTACTTAAATGGCACTTTTTCTTTCTGGTAAAGATCTCTCTAAATTAGGATAAACAGAACATGGTGTGTATTGGCAGTTTACTCCTGATTATCTAAGAAAATGAAGAGTATAAACGATACAAAACAGTAATTTTTAAAAATCTGTTTCACTTAGTATTTACCTTCTGTTTTTTGGTTTTTTTTTAAGAAATATTAAAATCATTTTACTTTGCCTGAGGGGCATACTTCAATCTGGTGGTGAAGGGTGCAGGCTTCCTGGAGCGTGCTGTGACAGGAAAGATCCACATCAAGTGAAATATTTATAAATAATCCATAGAATGTACATTAGAAAGTAAAGGTGATAATAAAAATAATTGGTGTTTATATAAGGGCAGCTCAAGAAGGCAAAGAAAAGTATTATAATGAAATGTGAAAAGACCTGGAATTAAAAAACCAAAAGAGAAGAATACGCTCAGATTGTCTCAAGATGAATGAATTGAAGAACACATTGAAGCCTTGAGAT
>NW_006922395.1:489512-490904 GCF_000298275.1 Orycteropus afer afer | reverse complement strand
AGTGCGCATCAAGGTTGTATACTTTCACTATACTTATTCAATCTGTATGCTGAGCAAGTGACCCAAGAACCTTGACTATATGAAAAAACACATGACATCAGGATTGAAGGAAGACTCATTAACAACATGCAATAGGCAGATGATATTACTTTGCTTGCTGAAAGTGCAGAAGACTTGAAGGACTTACTGATGAAGATCAAAGACAACAGCCTTCAGTATGGATTACACCTCAACATAAAGAAAACAAAAATCCTCACAACTGGAACAATAAGCATCATGATAAACGGAGAAAGGATTGAAGTTGTCAAGAATTTCATTTTACTTGGATGCACAATCAGGTCCCATGGAAACAACAGTCAAGAAACCAAAGGTCATATTGCACTGGGCAAATATGCTGCAAAAGCCTTTTTGTTTTTTAAGTGTTAAACAGCAAAGATGTCACTTTGAAGACTAAGTTGCACCTGACCCCAGCCATGGTATTTTCAATCACCTCATATACATGTGAAAGCTGGACAATGAATAAGGAAGACCAAAGAAGACTTGATGAGTCTGCATTGTGGTGTTGGCAAAGAATATTGAATATACTATAGACTGCCAGAAGAATGAACAAATGTGTCTTGGAAGAAGTACAGCCAGAATATTCCTTAGAAGTGAAAATAGCCAGACTTTGTCTCACGTACTTTGACCACGTTGTCAGAAAAGACCAGTCCCTGGAGAAGGATATCATGTTTGATAAAGCAGGGTCAGCAAAAAAGGGAAAGACCCTCAACAAGCTGGATTGACACAGTGGCTCAAGTATAGCAACAATGAGGATGACGCAGGACCAGGCAGGGTTTTGTTTTGTTGTACATAGTCACTATGAGTTGGAACCAACTCAACAGCACCTAACAACAACATATTATTTATGAAGAGGCATTGGTGGTTCAGTGGTAGAACTATCACTTTCTATGTAGGAGACCCAGGTGAGTTCCTCGTCAATGTATTTCATGCACAGCCACCACCTGTCCATTGGTAGAGGCTTGCATGTTGCTAGGATACTGAACAGGCTTTAGCAGAGTTTCCAGTGTAAGACAGACTAGGAATAAAGGCCTGTTGATCTACTTTTGAAAATCAACCAGTGAAAATCCTATGGATCACAGCAGTTCTGTCCACAACTGATCATTGGAATGGCGAAGGACCAAACAAAGTTTGGTATTGTTGTGCATGAGGTCAACATGAATCAGAAGTAGGCTTGATGGCAGCTAATACTAGGAACATACAATTTATAAAAGGGCTTTCACATACATTACATATTCCCTAACCCAGGGAGATATGAAAGATATATATATATATATATATGAGCTCTGGTAGCATAGTGGCTAAGACACTTGCCTGCTAACCAGACGGCTGGCG
>NW_006922395.1:483163-488269 GCF_000298275.1 Orycteropus afer afer | reverse complement strand
TTATGTGAATGCAAGGCTTTCATAGTCGATGTTCTATCCCCTCCCTTGTCTTGTACATAAGAGGTTTATAATAAATGCTCATTGTACTGAATTAAATGAACAGGATATTTTAAAATTAGAAATCTGTATGCTTTTCTATACCAAGAACTTCTTTAAATTGTCTTAAGTCAGTTCTCTACTGGGCAGCCATAAATAGAAATCCCTAGGGAGGGTTCTTTCCACTCTCCCAAGAGCCACATGGGAGATCCTGGGTGTTGTAAATAGTTAAAGTTCTTCATTGCTAACAAAAATGTCGATTCACCCAGAAGAAGTTTCTGGTGGTCTACTTCTAAAAAATAAGCCATTGAAAACTCTATGGATCAGTTCTACTCTGAAACACATGTGGTCACATGAATAAACTAACAACAAAAAAGAGGCTGATGGGGAATGCTACTTTAAAGAGCTGTTCCTCCAGGTCCTTGTGTGGTGCAAATGGTTTGCACTTGACTACTAATCCAAAGGTTGATGGTTCAAAGATGCCCAGTGGTGCCACAGAAGAAAGACCTGGTGATCTGCTTCTGTAAAGATTACAGACAAGAAAGCCCTATGGAGCAGTTCTGCTTTGCTGGAATCAACTTGATAACAATAGGTTTGTTCTTTTTGTTTGCCTCATGTTCAGGTAGCCTTGGGCTCACCCCAGTCACAAACCTTCCTTTTATAAATGTCTTTGTGCTAAATTCACGAAGAACAGATAATTCAATTAACCCATATTTCCTAAATTATTTTCTTATCTAACACTCAGATTCCAATTGAATGTTTTCATTGAAATGATGAACCCATTGAAAGTTTTTCAGTTAAATTTCTGTGCAGGTCTTTTTTACTTAGTTATAAGCATTAAAGACACACACCAAATCAATCAAACCAAACCTGCTGCTGTCGAGTCAATTCTGACTTATAGTGACCCACACACGTACACACATCCAAAATAGTACCAAAATCTGCAAAAATGTCCATGTGCATCATTCCATTGTGCTACTTAAAAATACAGAAGAAAATTAGTTAAATAAAAACATATGACAGTGAATGTGTCTGCTGGGAGTACTTCCCTGTGTTTTACATTATCACAGCTAAACATTAAGTCAGACCCTTAACTTGATTCTAATATATTTAAGCAATAAACATCAAGGCACAGGGCACTTTCTCAGAATTAATGAGCAGCAAGAAGAGTTGATGGCCCAAAGTTGAACCAAGGACCATTAACCCCAGTTGGTTATTAATTCCCCAGGAAACGCCTGGCACTGAGGTTAGTATTACTATTTATAAGCCCTTTATATATGAAGAAAAGAATTGCATATATCCCCCCTGCCGGGTCTTCATTTTGGAGAGTGCTGTGGGAAAGCAGAGAGCGGAATTATACTGTTGTTGCAGCATCAGGTTTTTTCTGCTAAATTAAAAGTAATTACCAAAATGAAGGCAACAATGAGTGGACTACAACCAAAGAAATATGTAAGTCACCACACACTGCTCTCTTCTTCCTCATCCCCACCAGCAGCACATTAAAAGCAAATCATAATGGCAGCACCTTCCTGGGACAATTTTTAATGAGGTATAACACACATGCAGTGAAATATGTGAATCTTAAGTGTACAGCTTGATATAATTTGTACATATGAACTCACTTGTATTATGACCCAGACCAATGATTAGAACATTTCCAATACTCCCAAAGCTTTCCTCCTTCCTTCTCCCAGGCAGTACCCCAACAAAGCTAATCACAATTTGTACCTTGTATGGATTGAATTGTGTTCCCAAACTATATGTACTGTAAATCCTAAACTCTATACCTGTGCTTATAACCCTGTTTGAGAATGGGTTTTCTTTGTAATGTTAATGAGAAAGGATTAGTGTAGAGTGCGTCTGTAGTCATACTCTTTAGAGATACAAAAAAGATTAAACAAGCAAGTGAGAGAAGCAGAGATGGAGGAAGACACATACCAAGCCACAGGAAGGTAAGCCAGGAGCAGAAGCTCAAAGAGACAAGGGCCTTCCTCCAGAGTTGACAGAGAAAGAAAGCCTTCCCGTAGGCCTGGCACCCTGAATTCAGATTTCTAGTCTCCTAAAATAAATTTCTCTTTGTTAAAACCACCCATTTTGTGGTAATTCTGTAATGACTTGAGTGGGGTACTACAACATAGAAGTGATTTGGAATTGAGTAATAGGTAGATACTGGAAAAAAAAAATTAAGGTGTCTAGTAGTAAAAGCTTATGGAGCTCTGATAGTGTAGTGGTTAAGGCATTTGACTTCTAACTAGAAGGTCAGCAGTTCAAATCCACAAGTTGCACTGCAGGAGGAAAATGAGGCAATCTACTTGCATAAAGATTTACAGCCTTGGAAACCCAAAGGGTTCTCTATGAGTTGAAATCAACTTGGTGGCAATGATGTATTTTTGTTTTGTTTTTTTGTAATAGTAAAAGCAGAGATTACCTTGAAGACATTGTTGGTAAAACTATGGATGTCAGAAACAATTCTGGTGAGGGCTAACAGGAAGTGAGGAGAGTTCTATCATTTAGAGAATACATACGGCACCAACAATAGAATGTTTCCAGAAATGTTGATGTTATATGTGCTTCTGGTGCAGCTTTAAAAAAAAAAAAAAAATGATGAACATGTGACTAGACAGTGGAAGGGCAAAGCTTTTTATGCAGTGGCAAAGAAGTTGTCTGAACTATGTTCAAATGTTTTGTGGAAGGTAGGACTTGTAAGTGATGAACTTGAATATCTGGCTGATGAAATTTCTAAGCAATATCTTAAAGGGCCCATGTGATTTCTCCTTGCTGCTTACAGTAAAATTCAAGAAGAAAGAGATGAACTTAAAAATAAACTATGCACAACATGGATCATTCTCCAGAATACACCATATGTAGGACACAAAACAAGTCTCAATGAATTTAAAAACATTGAAATACCACAAAGAATCTTCTCAGATCACAGTGTTATAAAATTATAAATTAATAATAGGAAGACTGGGGAAAAAAATCAAATGCATGGAAACTGAATAATACACTGCTCAAGAACTACTGAGTAACAGAAGAAATAAAGTATGAAATGAAAGAATTCCTAGAAACAAATGAGAATGAAAACACAACATACCAAAATCTTTGGAACACAGAAAAAGCAGCACTCAGAATTTAATTTATAACAATGAATGCACATATCAAAAAAGAAGAAAGAACCAAAATGAACACCTCAACCCAACAACTCCAACAATGAGAAAAAGAATGACAAAAGAAGCCTATAGTTCCTAGAAGAAAGAAAATAATAAATATCAGAGCAGAAATAAACAAAACAGAAAAAGTCAACAAAACTAGAAGCTGGTTCTTCAAAAAGATGAAGAAAATAGACAAATCACTGGCAAATTTAACTAAGGAAAGGAAAAAGAAGATGCAAATAGCATGATTAATAAATTTAATGGGTGACATCATAACAGAACCAACTGAAATAAAAAGGATAACAACAGAATACTATGAAGAAATGTACTCCAACAAATTAAAAAATCTACAGGAAATGGTCACATTTCTAGAAACACAACACCTACTTAAACTAACACAGACAGAGATAGAAAACTTGGACAGATTCATTAAAAAGGAACAAATTGTGCAGGTAATTTAACCCCACCCCACCCCCAAGAAAAAAGGGTCCTGGCCCATATGGTTTCACTGGGGAATTCTATCAAACATTCAGAGAAGAGCTGACACCTATCCTGCTCCTTGAAACTACTCCAGAACATAGAAAAGGATGGGATACTCCAAAATTCATTCTATGTAGCAAGCATAACCCTGATACCAAAACCAGGTAAAGATACCACTAAAAAGGAAAGCTACAGACCAACATTCTTCATGAATATAGATGTAAAAATCTTCAACAAAATCCTAGCCAGTAGAATTCAACACTATATCCAAAAAAACTAATACCCCATAACAGGTATGTCAGGATGGTTCAACATTAGAAAAACAATGTAATCTAGCACATAAATAAAACCACATAAAATAACCACATGATTGTATCAATCAATACAGAAAAGGCATTTGATAAAATCCAACACCCACTCCTGATTTTAAAAACTGTTAGCAAAATAGGAATAGAAGGGAAATTTCTCAATATAATAAAGGGCATATGCACAAACCCAACAGTCAATAGTTTTCTCGATGGAGAGAGACTCAAAGCATTCCCCTTGAAAATAGGAACCAGACAAGGATACCCTCTGCCACCACCTCTATTCAACACTGTATTGAAAGATCTAGCCAGGGCAATAAGGCAAGAAAGAGAAATAAAAGTCATCCAACTTGGGAAAGAAGTAAAACTAAGTCTATTTGCAGATGACATGATCCTATATATAGAAAACTGAAGAGACTCAGCAAGAAAATTATTTAAACTATTTGAAGATTCAGCAAAGTGGCAGGATACAAGATTAACATACAAAAATCAGTTGGATTCCTCTACAACAAAGAGATCTCTGAAAAGAAAATAAGGCAAGTAATACCATTTACGATAGCTATCAAAAAGATAAAATACTTAGGAATAAATCTGGCCAGGACACAAAAGAGCTCTACATAGAAAACTACAAAACACTACTACAAGAGAGTATAACAGACCTACATAAATGGAAGAACATGCCATGTTCATGGATAGGAAGACTGAATATTATGAAGATGTAAGTACTACCAAAAGCAATCTATATATTCAATGCAATCTTGATCTAAATTCCATCAACATTCTTTAAGGACTTGGAAAAACCAATCACTAACTTTATAGAGAGAGAAAAGAGACCTTGGATAAGCAAGGCACTCCTGAAGAAGAAAAACAGTAGGAGGTCGCATTTTGCTCAATCTCAAAACCCACTATACAGCCATGGTGGTCAAAACTGCCTGGTAGTGGTACAATGATAGACACATAGACCAGTGGAACAGAATTGAGAATCTAGAAGTAGATCCATCCACCTACGGATAGATGATCTTTGAGAAAGGTGTGAAATACATTAAATGTGGAAAAGACAATCTCTTTAACAAATAGTGCTAGCAAAACTGGCTATCCATTTGCAAAAAAAAAAAAAAAATCCATACCTCACA
>NW_006922395.1:477212-481595 GCF_000298275.1 Orycteropus afer afer | reverse complement strand
TTTACTTTGATTGTGAGGGTGTGGAGACATTGGAATCTTCATGCACTGCTGGTGGGACTGTAAAATGTACAACCACAGTGGAAAATGATATGGCACTTCCTTAAAAAGTTGGAAATAGAAATTCCATTTGATCCAGCAATCCCACTACTAGGAATATATCCTAAAGGGGTGAAATCTGGCACTTAAATATATATATATATGCACACTCATGTTCATTGCAACACTATTCATAATAACAAATAGATGGAAACAACTTAAGTGCCCATCAACAGATGAATGAATAACCAAACTATGGTGCATACATACAACGGAAAATTATGTAACATTAAAGAATAATGAAGAATCTGCAAAGCACATCATAATGTGGATAAACGTGGAGGACATTATACTGAGTGAAATAAGTCAATCACAGAAGGACATATATTATGAGTATGTTATTATAAAACATCAAGAAAAAGTTTACACAAGGAAGGAAATTTTCTTCATTGGGTACCGGGGAAGGGAGGGAAAATTGCTGACTAGTTAAGAGACATGTGTTGCTTTGGGTGAAGGGAAAGTCAATAGACCAAAAGCAATGACCAGCACAATATCACTAAGGAAAAGGAAGACACACAAGCACAAGAAGTACAGACAACAAAGATAAATACTATTTCATACACAATATTACATGATCAGAAATAAGAAACACTAATCTATGGGTAGGAGATCGGGTAGCGTAGTGCCTAAGGCACTTGACTGCTAACCAGAAGGCTGGCAGTTCAAACCCACCAGCCACTCCTCAGAAGGAAGATTGGGCAATCTACTTCCGTAGTGATACTGCCTCGGAAACCCAAGGAGGGGTAGCTATGAGTCAGGTCTGACTAGATGACAAAACAACAACAACGACAATCTATGGGTGGATACATAAGTAGACAGACAAGAAATTAGGTATGGATAGGCGAATGGGAATATACCCACAACCATCCATAGGTTTGGCAGATGATATTGTTACATATATATTTGTAGAAATACAAGTGTATTCCTACATAAAAATGTCCATATGCACTTTAAACCTAACAGGAGGCAAAGGTATGATAACTTGTTAGGCACAACCTAGCACCTTGAGGGAGTGAGTCACTGGGCTGCGGGCTCAGGACCATGGTTGTGGGGGATATGAAGCTCAGTTGGCACAACAGTATACCAAAACATCATTCTACATCCTACTTTGGTGAGTAGTGACAGGGGTCTTAAAAGTTTGTGAGCAACCATTTAAGATGCATTTATTGGTCTCTCTTCATCTGGAGGAAAAAAATGAAGAAAATCAAAGATGTATGGAAACAACAACTGTAAGGAACTAATGGACCATGGGATTGTCAGCCTACATGACCCTGAGACCAGAAGAACTGGATGGTTCCTGGCTACTGAGGCCAATCACTCAGAAAATAATCAGAATTGTAGATCCTATGTAGAGTAAGAGAAAAATGGTAGAACAAAATTAAAAAGCACTAAAAAAGACCAGGTTTACTGGTCAGAAAGAGACTGGTGAAACCTCTGAGACTATGGCCCTGATTCACCCTGTGGGCCTGGAATTGGACTCATTCCTGTGACTTCACTCTCAGCCAAACAATAGGCAGGCCTACAAAGTGAACAACTATACCAAGGAGATGCACTCCTTAGAACAGTTAACCATGGGAGATCAGAAGGGCAATATTTGCACAGGAGAAACCTAGGCAGGCAGGAATGCTTAGGTAACAAGGACCCAGGCAAGAGGCAACCACAGGGAGGAGATGGGAGTAGAGCTGTTACATTGTGGGGATTGTAATCAGTGTTGCAAAACAAAGTGTGTATGAACTGTTCAATGTAAACCAAATCTGCTTTGTGAAATTGCACCCAAATCACAAAAAAAAACAAGTTTTTAAAATATGAAGTGTGCATAATGAAAGCAAAACTTAAAGATATGGAAAATTTTGTTGTAAAAATTAAGGAATTTTCACTAAGGACATGACTACACAATCATTTGTTAAAGAGATTAAGGCTGTGACTAATGGATCTAACCAACTACCATAGCAGAAAACCCATCAGCTTAGACTGAAGGAGACAGAGAAACAACCAAAGGAAAGAACACTGTCTGCCTTTTAGTACTCTACAGGCAGAAAACAGTCCAAAGGAGCTACATCTTCTGTCCTCCAAAAAAAGAAAAGGGCCATCCCTGGAGTAGATAGGAAATCAGCAGAACTGTTGGAAGGAGCACAGGAAGCAGGACCTTTTAGATATCAAAGAGTGGGGCCGCTCTCTCCTAGATCTCAAAGGGTAGGCCACAGCCTTCTAGGTTTCAAAGAGCTGGATTTTTACCATCTTGGTTCTGGATTGTGGGGCTGTTGTTAAGGCATGCCAGGGGGATGAGGCCCAAAGCTGAGGGGGCAGGGCTGCTATGGCCAAGGGGCAGAAGAACAGAACCTGCTGGAGCCAAAGGGATGGGGTCACCACTCAGATGTGCTAGGAAAATGGGGCCACTCAAAGCCAAGGAAGCATATTTGCCATCCCAGTGAGCTTGGAAGGCAGAGCTGAAGCCCAGGGCTAAGGGACCTCCACTTAGAATCCAGAGGGCAAGGCCCATCTTTAGATCTGGAGGATAGAGCCATTGTCTAGATGGTGTCAGAGAACAGATGATTATTTTCAAGGCTTGAGAGCTAATGTAAATTGTTCTTCTGGGTTTTGGACTTGCTGGGTGCCTGTTATCCCTTGTTTCCTTCCATTTTCACCCATGTGTGATGGAAATGCTTACTTTGTGCCTGTTCTGTCACTGCAGTTTGGAAACAAACAATTTGTAGTCTAGATTTCACAGGTTCACAGATGAAGAAAAATTTTGCCCAAAGATGAAATACGCCTAAAGTCTCGCCCATATTTGATTTAGATGATTCAGTATATGAGATTATGGACTTGGAGCTGATTTAAATCTTTAGGCATAATGTGATGGTGTTAATGTGTTTTGCATGTGGCAAAGATACAAATTTTGTGGGGTCACAAGGTGGAATGTTATGGATTCAATTGTGTCCCCAAAAGATATGTGTTGTAAATCCTAACCGCTATGTCTGTGATTATCATCCCACAAATAGGTTGTCTTTGTTTTGTAAATAAAGCAGGAATCATTGTTGTTGTTGTTAGGTACCATCCAATTGGCTTCAACTCATAGTGACCCTTTCTACAACAGAACAAAACACTGCCCAGTACTGCACCACCTTCACAATCTTTGTTATACCTTAACTCACTGTTGCAGTCACTGTGTCAATCCATCTTGCTGAGGGCCTTCCCCTTTTTCACTGACCCTCCAATTTACCAAGCATGATATCCTCCAGGGAATGATCCCTTCTGACAACATGACCAAACTAGGTCAGATGAAGTCTGACCATTCTCACTTCCAAGGAGCATTCCGGCTGCACTTCCTCCAGGACAGATTTGTACATTCTTCTGGCAGTCCATGTGCTGGTACTTTCAGTGTTCTTCCCCAACACCACAGCTCAAAAGCATCAACTCTTCTTCAGTCTACCATATTCATTGTCCAGCTTTCACATGCATATGAGACTATTGAAAACACCATGGCTTGGGTTAGGCAAACCTTACTCTTCAAAGAGATGTCTTGTTCTTCAGCACTTTAAAGGGGTCTTTTGAAGCAGATTTGCCCAGTGCAATACGTCATCTGATTTCTTGACTGCTGCTTCCATTGGTGTTGCTGTGGAACCAAGTAATATGAAATCTTTGACAACTTCAATTTTTTCTCCATTTATCCTGATGTTGCTTATTGGTCTGGTTGTGAGGATTTCCATTTTCTTTATGTTCAGGTGTAACCCATACTGCAGACTGTAGTCTTTAATCCTCATTAGTACGTGCTTCAAGTCATCTTCACTTTCATCAAGCAAGGTTGTGTCATCTGCATATCGCTGGTTGTTAATGAGTCTTCCTCCAATCCTGAACCTGCGTTCTTCTTCATGTAGTCAGGTTTCTTGGATTATTTGCTTAGCATACAGATGGAATAAGTATGGAGAAAGGATAAAACCCTGATGCACTCCTTTCCTGATTTTAAACCATGCAGTATTTCCTTGTTCTGTTTGAACAACAGCCTCCTGATTTATGTATAAGTTCCTTATGAGCACAATTAAGTGTTCTGGAATTCCCATTCTTCTCAATGTTACTCATAATTTGTTATGATCCACATAATCAAATGCTTTTGCATAGTCAATAAAACACAAGTAATCATCTTTCTGGTATTCTTTGCTTTCAGCCAAGATTCATCTGACATCAGCAATGATATCCCTCATTCCATGTCCTCTTCTGAATCCAGCTTGCATTTCTGGAAGTTCCCTGTCAATATATTGCTGAACCATTTTTTAACTATCTTCAGTAAGA
>NW_006922395.1:467476-475467 GCF_000298275.1 Orycteropus afer afer | reverse complement strand
CTTCCTTCTGAGGAGTGGCTGGTGAGTTTGAACCACCAGCCTTCTGGTTAGCAGTCAAGTGCCTTAGGCACTACGCTACCAGAGCTCCCCATATAATCTTTCAATATTGCTACTTGAGGCTTGGATTTTTTTCTTCAGTTCCTTCAGCTTCAGAAATGCCAAACATATTCTTCCCTTTTGGTTTTCTAACTCCAGGTCTTTGGACATTTCATTATAATAACTGATTTTGTCTTCTTGAGCTGCTCTTTGAAATCTTCTGTTAAGCTCTTTTATCTTGTCATTTCTTCCATTTCCTTTTGCTACTCTCCATTCCAGCCACTCCTCAGGAGGAAGATGAGGCAATCTACTTCCGTTGTGATACTGCCTCGGAAACCCAAGCAGGGGTCGCTATGAGTCAGGTTCGACTTGACGGCACATAACAACAACAACAACAACTCTCCATTCAAGAGCAAGTTTCAGAGTCTCTTCTGACGTCCATTTTGATCTTTTATGCTTTTCCTGTCTTTTAAAAGACCTTTTGTTTTCCCAAGTAATGAACAGTACATCTTGATTGCATGTTTGGTCAATTTCAGTCTACAGAGAGTTAAAATCTTCTATTTCCCTGTCTTTGGCTTAGGTGGTTGTTGTGTAACTTTGAATAATAGTTGTATTAACTGGTCTTCCTTGTAGGTGTATGGATATTATCCTATCACTGACATCATTGTATTTCAGGATAGATTTTGAAGCATTCTTTTGATGATGAATGCCATTCCATCCCTCTTCAATTTGTCATTCTCAGCATAGTAAATCATGTGGTTGTCTGACTCAAAATGGCCCAAACCAGTCCATTTCAGCTCAGTAATGTCTGGGATATTGATCTTTATGTGTTCATTTCATTTTTGACAACTTCCAACTTTCCTAGATGGTAGGAATAATAATGAGGTTTATCTTGAGTTGATCTCTCTTGAGGTATAAAGGAGATTAAACAAACAAGCAAGAGAAGCAGAGATGGAACAATACACATGCCAAGCCATATGAAGATTGCTCAGAAGCAGAAGCTCAAGGAAACACAAGACCTTTCTTCCAGAAACAGAAAAAGAAAGCCTTTCCCTAAAGATGGCACCCTGAATTCAGACTTCTAGCCTTCTAAACTGTGAGAAAATAAATGTTTGGTAAAGCCACCCATTTCTTTTATTTGTTATAGCAGCACTAGATAAGAAAGACAGTCTTTGAGGCCATATAAAAAGAATCATACAATGTGTATTCTTTTATGTCTGTTTCTTTCACTCCACATTATGTTTGTTAGATTCATCTATGTTGCATCAATGTTTCATTGCTGTTTATGGGTAACTTTTAAATATACTAAAGTTTTTTATTTTAATTAATAAATGCAAACCCAGAAAATTTTGCTTCATTTTCTGACCTAGAAGAAGTTTTCGTGTCTCAGAGTCCAAATGTCTGGATTCTGTTTGTCCTGAGAAGGTAAGCACTTATTAATGGGTCCTGGTACACTGAACACAAGCAGCATTGTGTGTTTAGGACATGATATATTCCACTTGTCATAGGCGGTTTCTTTACAAAGCTGTAATGGGGACAGGTTAATTGGATTGTGTATAAATACACATTAATAAAAATGTAGCTGAAGGATCTTCCCTAATCCTTCCTCCCCTGACCCATCAGGAAAGAAATTATCATCAAATACCTATTGTGCACTACATAACAACACTATAAATGTAGGTATTATTTGCTCCAATTTACAGACAGGAAAACTATACAAGGTCATCTAATTTGCCCCAGGTCACAAGAGTAAGTGGCAAGGTTGTTGTGTTGCTGTTGTTAGGTGCCATGAATTCGTCAAGGTTAAAAAAAAAAAAAAAACCTCACTGCCGGTGAGTAATTCCGACTGTTCTGAATCATAGTGATGAAAGTAGATTGCCCTAGTCTTCCTTCAGAGGTGTGGTGGTAGTTTGAACCACCAGCCTTCTGGTTAGCAGTCAAATGCCTTAGGCACTATGCCACCAGAGCTCGGCTTGGGTCAGGTGGATATTAGTCTTTAAAGTGAAATTTTTGTCTTTAACACTTTAATGTCTTTTGCAGCAGATTTGCCATATGTAATACATGGTTTGATTTCTTGACTGCTGCTCCATACAGGAAGGACCTCTGGTAGTGCAATGGTTAAAGCATTCTGGTGTTAACCAAAAGCTCAGAGGTTCAAACACACCAGCTGCTGCACAGGAGAAAGATGAGTTGGTCTACTTCCATAAAGATTTGTAGCCTTGGAAACCCTATGGGCAGTTCTACTCTGTCCTACAGGGGTATCATGAGATGTATTCAACTTGATGACAGTGGGTGGTGGTGGTTACTCCCATGGATTTTGATTTTAGGTGCAAGTAAAATGAAATCCTTGACAACTTCAATCTTTCTTCCATTTATCATGATGCTGCTTTTTGGTCCATTTGTGAGGACTTTTGTTTTCTTTATGTTGAGGTGTAATCCATACTGAAGGCTATAGTCTTTGGCCTTCATCAGTAATTTCTTCAAGCCATTTTTGCTTTTAGCAAGATAGATTGTGTCATCTGCATATTGTAGGTTGTTTATGAGTCTTCTTCCAATCCCAAAGCAGAGTTCTACTTCATACAGTATAGTTTCTTGGATTATTTGCTCAGCATACAGATTGAATAAATATGGTAAAAGGATACAACCCTGATGCCCATCTTTCCTGATTTTAAACTACACAGTATCCCCTTGTTCTGTTCAAACAAGTGCCTCTTGGTCTATGTACTGGTTCTGCATGAGCACAAAGTTAAGTGTTCTGGAATTCCTATTCTTGGCAATGTTATATATAATTTGTTACAATCCATGCAGTTGAACACCTTTGTGTAGTCAATAAAACACAGGTAAACATCTTTATGGTATTCTCTGCTTTCAGTTTAGACCCATCTGACAGCAGAAAGCATATTCCTTGTTCCATGTCCTCTTCTAAAATTGACTTGAACTTCTGGCCTTTCCCTGTTGATATACTGCAGCAACAGTTTTTCTATTGCCTTCAGGAAAACTTTACTTGCTTGTGATATTAATGATCACCTTTCTTTGAAATTTTCACAAATATAGATCTCTGCCAGTTGGTTGGCCAGGTAGCTATCTTCCAAATTTCTTGGCAGAGATGAGTAAGGGCTTCCAATGTTTCATCTGTTTGTTGAAACATTTCAGTTAGTATTCCGTCAATGTCTGGATCTTTATTGTTTGTCAATATTTTCAGTGCAGCTTGGACTTCTTCTTTCAGTATCATTGGTTCTTGGTCATATCCTACCTCCTGAAATGATTGAAGTTGACCAAATTTGTTTTAGCACAGCAATTCCGTGTATTCTTTCCACCTTCTTTTGATGTTTTTTGTGTTGTCCATTATTTTGTCCATAGACTCCTTCAATGTGCAACTCATGATTTGAATTTTTTCTTTACTTCTTTCACCTAAAGAGATGCTTAGCATGTGCAACTCACGATTTGAATTTTTTCTTTACTTTTTTCACCTAAAGAAATGCTTAGCATGTTCTTCCCTTTTGATTTTCTGACTCCAGATCTTTCCACATTTCAGTATAATACTTCACTTTGGCTTCTCAAGCTGCCATTTGAAATCTGTTCAGTTCTTTAACTTCATAATTTCTTCCATTTGTTGTAGCTACTCCGTGTTCAAGAGCAAAATTCAAAGTCTCTTTTGACATCCATTTTAGTCTTTTCTTTCCTCTCCCTTTAATGACCTTTTGCTTTTGCATTTGTCATGTATGATATCTTTGATGTCACACCACACATCTGGTTTCTGTTATTAGTATTCAACCTATCAAATCTGATCTTGATATGGTTTCTAAATTGAGGTGTGATATATTCAATGTCGTACTTTGTCTTTTGTGGACTTGTTTTAGTTTTCTTCACCTTGAATTTCACCTTGAACTTTCATATGAGCAATTGATAATCTTTTCCATGGTCGGCCTCTGGCCTTGTTCTGACTTATTCTATTGAGCTTTTCCATTGTCTTTTTCCACAGATGTAGTCAATTTGATTCCTGTGTATTCCATCTGATGATGTCCATGTGTATAGTTGTCATTTATGTTGTTGAAAAAAGATTTTTGCAATGAATAACTCATTGGTCTTGCTAAATTCTATCATCCAATCTCATGTTGTTTCTATCACTAAGGCCATATTTTCCACAGTTACTGATTCTTCTTCATGGGTTCCAACTCTCACTTTCCAATTAGCAATAATTATAAATATATTCTGAATGCATGTTTGATCAATTTCAGACTGCAGAAGTTTATAAAAATCTTCAGTTTCTTCATCTTTTCATTATAGATTGGTGCATAAACTTGAACAATAGCGATTTTATTCGGTCTTCTTTAGATGTATCCTTTACCCTGTCAGTGACAGCATTGAAATGTTCATTTTGATGATGAATGTGAAGCTATACTTCAATTTTTCATTACTGTCATAGTAGACCATATGATTGTCAGATTCAAAACGGCCAATACCAGTCCATTTCAGCTCACTAATGCTGGTGATATTGATCTTTATGCATTCCATTTCATTGTTGATGACTTCAAATTTTCTGAGATTCATACTTCATACATTCCATGTTTCCAATTATTAATGGATGTTTGCAGCTGTTTCTTCTCATTTTGAATCATGGCACATCAGCCAATGAAGGTCCCTAAAGCTTTATTCCAGTCAGTCATATTTTGAGTGGCTTTGAACCTGAGGGGCTCATCTTTGGGAACTAAATCAGAAAATGATACAGTGCTATTTATAAGGTTTTCACTTCCCAATTTTTTCAAAAATAGATTGTTATTTCTTCCTTCCTAGTCTGCCTTTGTCTGTAAACTCTGCTGAAATCTGTTCACCATGGGTGACTGTGCTAGTTAAAGTTGTGTGTCAACTTGGCTGGACCATGATTCTAAGTAGTTTAAGCAGTTGTAGTGTAGTTTTCACCATGATAAATGGAGAAAAGATAGAAGTTGTCCAGGATTTAATTTTACTTTGATCCACAATCAACGTCCATGGAAGCAGCAGTCAAGAAATAAAAGGATGTATTGCACTGGGCAAATCTGCTGCAAAAGACCTCTTTAAAGTGTTAAAGAGCAAAGATGTCACCTTGAAGACTAAGGTGCGCCTGACCCATGTCATGGTATTTTCAATAGCCTAATATGCATGTGAAAGCTGGACAATGAATAAGAAAAAACAAAGAAGAATTGATGTATTTGAATTGTAGTGTTGGCAAAGAACACTGAAAACACCAGGGACTGTCAGAAGAATGAACAAATCTGCCTTGAAGAAGAACAGTCAGAATGCTCCTTAGAAGGAATACTGGCCAGACTTCATCTTATGTACTTGGTCATGTTGTCAGAAGGGACCAGTCCCTGGAGAAAGATATCATGCTTGGTGAAGTACAGGGTCAGGAAAAAAGGGGAAGACCCTCAACAAGATGGATTGACACAGTGGCTGCAACAATGGGCTCAAGCATAACAAAGATTGTGAGAATGATGCAAGACTAGGCATTGTATCATTCTGTTGCACATAGGATCACTGTGAGTCAAAGCCAACACTACAACACCTGGCCACAACAACGTCACATACATAATCCTGCACTAACAGTAATGACGATAACCTACTGGTGGATACACAGACAGACATACAAATTGAGCAAGTGTGGGAATGTGAATGGGACTACATTCATTAATACATATAGGTTTGGCAGAGGATATTTCTACATATATATCTATATGTGCTGCAAATATATCTATGAATATAACAAAGCATATAGGGGGCAAAGTTATAAAAATGTATCAGCTATAACCAAATACCTTGAGGGGGTGTGGGCTCAGGACCATAATTTTGGGGTACATCAAGGTCATGTGGCATAACATAGCCCACAAAGACAATGTTCTACATCCTACTGTGGTGAGTAACAACTGGGTCTTAAAAGCTTATCATGGCCATCTAAGGTGCAAATATTGGTCTCTCCCTGACTGGAGCAAAGAAGAGTGAAGAAAATCAGAGACACAAGGGAACAATTAGTTCAAAGGACTAATGAACCACGAGACTACCTGTGTCCATGATCATGAGACCAGAAGAACTAGATGGTGCCCAGTTACCACTGCTGATTGCTCTGAAAAGTATCAAAAAAGTAAGTCCTGGAGAGTGGGAGAAAATGTGCAACAAAACCAAAATTTAAAAAAAAAAAGGTAGGCTTAATGGTCTGAATGAGACTGGTGAAACCTCCAAGACTATAGCCCTTAGTCACATTTCAAGCCTGGAACTGAACTAACTCCTGTGGCTCAACTTTTAGTCAAACAATATCAGGCCTATAAGGTGAACAATAACACCAGAGAGTTATGCACTCCTTAGAACAATCAAACAGGCAGCATTAGCCCAAGGATAAAGCTCAGAAGGCAGGAAGGGATAGAAAAGAAGGATAAATTGAAATGGTAAACACAGGGAGGAAGTAGGAAGAGTGCTATTGCATTGTGAGGACTAAAATCAATGTCACAAAAAAAATGTGCATGAATCATTGAATAGAAAACTAATTTCCTTTGTAAACTTTCACCCAAATCACAATAAAAAATTATATTAAAAAAAAAATGACCCAGCCTTGGGTCTGGCACACTTAGTCATCAGTGACATCTTTGCTTTTAAAAAACTTTAAAGAGTTCTTTTGCAGCAGATTTGCCCAATGAAACATGTCATATGATTTCTTGACTGCTGCTTCCAGGGACATTGATTGTCGATCCAAGTAGAATACAATTGTTGACAACTTCAATATCTTTTCCATGTTTTATGATAGTTATTTGTCCAGTTGTGAGGATTTTTTTTTTTCTTGATTTTCAGGCATAATCTATACTGAAAGTTTTTTACCTTCATCAGTAAATGCTTCAAGTTATCTTCACTTTAGGCAAGTAAGGTTGCCTCATCTGCATATTGCAGATTGTTAATGAGTCTTCCTCCAATTCTGATTCTGTGTTTTTTGTATATGGTCCAAAGACATCTTTGAGGGGGGCTATATTCTGTCCACCACACCCATGTTTCAGGAAGCCCATGGATTGATTGCTTCTCTCTAGAACCATGGGTTACCATGTCCAGCTTTGTGATATGGGTCTTATAATTTGTAAGCCAAAAAGAAACTTAAAGAAACCAGTTGCAATATCTTGTAGCTTCTGAAATTGTTATTAAAAGTTGAATGTTACCATCAATCTCATGATTAGCTTAATCTTGCTTTTAAAGTAGATTGATACATATCTGGTTGACAGGCTTGTGGAAGTTTCCTGATCTTATTTCTAATTCTTTCAGCAAAATTTTATGACAGTTATCCTCTCTAGTCCTCAGTCCAGTGCCTTTCACAGAGTAAATTTTCAAATAATGTGTGTTGAATGAATTCAATATCTGATTACTGATTAAGAAATTAGGTATAAATTCTCTTTATTGGGTGGTACTTTCATGCTGTAAATAATAATCTGTAACATATTTTGGAAGAACAGACACTTCACCAAAGAAGATATACAGGCAGTCAACAAACACATGAGAAATTGCTCATGATCATTAATCATTAGAGAGATGCAAATCAAAACAATAATGAGATATCATCTCATCTCAGCAATAATAGCAAAGGTCAACAGGTAAGAAAATAACAGATACTGGTGAGGTTGCAGAGAGATTAGAACTCTTGTGCACTGCTAATGGGATTGTAAAATGGTACAACCATTGTAGCATATGGTATGTCACTTCCTTAAAAAACTGAAAATAAGAAGTACCATTTGACCCAGCAATTCCATTACTAGGAATATATCCTAAAGAGGTGAGAGATAGCGCACAAACAGACATATATATGTACATCTGTGTTCATCACAGCAAACTTCACTATAGCAAAGAGATGGAAAAACCTAAATGCCCATCAACAGATGAGTGGATAACCAAATTATGGTATATGCACACAATGGAATATTATGCTACATTAAAGAACAATGAGGAAT
>NW_006922395.1:464818-466606 GCF_000298275.1 Orycteropus afer afer | reverse complement strand
TACCAATGCCAACCACTCAGGAAAGGATCAAATCTGGAGATCCTGGAGAGAGTGGGAGGAAAAACATGGAACAAAATCCAAAAACTCAATAATGATCAGAATTACTGGTAGGATGAAATCTGGTGAAATCCCCAATACTATGTCCCTGGAATACGTTCTGCGCCAGAAATAAAACATACCCCAGGGGCTGATACTCAGCCCAGTAGTTAACAAGATGTACCCACAGACCACTCAACACAGGATGATGCACCCACATACTCTATGGTAATACATCTCTTAGAACAATAGACCGTGGGGCACCAGAAGACCAACATTCAAATTGAGGAAATGAAGGACAAACAGGAGTGCATAAATATGAGGGGCACAGCAGGAGGGTTACAAGGTAGGGTGGGGAGGAGAATGGGTTAGGGTTGGACATGGTAAATGGAGAATGAAACTAAATGTACATGCAATGTTGAATGTAAAACAAGCTCTTAAAATAAAAATTTAAAAATTCTAAATGAACATTTAAACATGGTTTTGCTATCCATTACGTAAGATTGTATTCAGTGTTATAAGACCTACTTTTGTGCAAATCCTGTGATTCAAGAAGGAAATGCTTTGTTCTATCTTTAAGTGACTTATAATATGTCAATATGACAAATACAAACATAAAATATTCTAACAACACAAAGGAGCTGGTGTAGTGCAATAGGAACATGGGAGAAAGATTATCCAAGTCCACTTAAGTTTTCAGGAAAATTTTCTTTTCTTTTTTTATTGTGATTTGGGTGAAATTTTACAGAGCAAATTCACTTTCCATACAGCAGTTCACATACACTTTGTCTCATGACATTGACCACAATTCACCACAATGCAACAGCTCCCCTCCAACTTCTTTCCAGTTGTTGCCTCTTCCCTATGTCCATCCTCCATGCACTCCTGCCCCCTGAGCTGTCTCCCTGTGCATAAGCAGCCCTTCTTTCTCCCATGATTGTTCTCTCCAAGGAGTGTATCTACCTGAGGTAAATGTTCAACTCATATGCCTGTCTTTTGTTTGGCTGGAAGCCACAGGTGTGGGTTCAATTCCAGACCTGAAGGGTAGCTAGGGGCCATAGTCTCAGTGGCTCCACTAGGCTCTATCAGACCAGCAAACCTAGTCCCTTTTTTTTTCCCCAAGTGATTTTGAGTTTTGTTTCACATTGTTCTCCCACTCTATGCAGGATCTCCTACATAGATCCCCCTCTGAGTGGTTGACAGTAGTAGCTGGGCACCATCTAATTTCTGGTCTCATAGTCATATAGACTGCGAATTGCATGGTGTACCAGTCACTAGGACTAATTGTCTCCATGAATCTTTGGTTTTCTTCATTCTTCTTTGCTCTGGACAAGGAGAGACCCATCATTGCATCTAGATGGCTGCTTGCAAGCTTTTAAGATCCTAGTCGCTAACTCACCAAAATAGGAGGTGAAACAATGTTTTGTGTAGTATGTTATGCCAGTTGAGCTCGATGTCCCCTGTGACTGTGCTCCTGAGCCCACAGGTTCAACTACTCAGTCCCTCTGGGTAGCTGGCTGTGACCAAGAAGTGACTACAACCATTTCCCTTGTCAGCTCTACTATACACCTGGGAATTCAGATCATACAAATACACTGATAGGACCATTGTCTGCCAACCCTATACATGGTCTTGGGTACACTCCCCACTTCATAGACATATCTAATAGTTCAGCCTGTACACCCATCTAACCACCCATATACCCATGTTTACTTTCACTGACAACACAGTACTGTATGTGCAAAAGGGTTC
>NW_006922395.1:461025-464197 GCF_000298275.1 Orycteropus afer afer | reverse complement strand
GGTTCAAACCCACCAGCCACTCCTTGGAAAGAAGGTTGGGCAATCTACTCCCTTAGTGATACTGCCTCAGAAATCCAAAGAGGGATCGCTATGAGTAGGGGCCGACTCGTCGGCACATAGCAACAACAACATATCTTTATCATATTAGTCCTTCCTAAATCAAGCCTGTTATGGTTCAGGTTCCCCAGAGAAGACACAGAGATGAAGATTCAGGTACAAATTATTTATGAAGGAAGTGTTCCCAGGAGAAACCAGTAAGGGAATGCGGAGAGAAGAACAAGCCTAGGGGAAAAGCCAAGCAACGGTGTGAGTTCAGATGATTTCCCAGCCTCAGTCTAATGTCACCACAGGTGGGAAATGCAAATTATACCTCAGCATTTGTTTCCCTTGAGGCCTGGGAGGGGATTTTCATACCTCCATACCAGTTAGTCATTGCTTTCAGGATGGAGAGTGGGATGGGGAGGAACATAAATCTCCCAGAGGCTCTTAGAAGGTCCATTGAAATGAATCTAGTACCCCATGTATTGTTTGTATTGTTTGTTGAAGAAAGTTGTAGGTGTGAGCAGTTAAGAGCAAAGCATGCAGAAGCTGGGGGTTGGGTACACAGAACCCATAAAGAAGATTCGAGGGGATCTGGCCAGAGCACCAGCAGTATCTGCTATAAAGTCCTTCCGGAGGTACATGTGCAATTTTTTGACATGCACTTAAACAAAATCCCAGGGAAAAACAAGCAAGCTAAACTTTTTTCATATTCTCTTTTTCACATTCTGGAGGCCTTGGAAGTAATTGTGCATGATGTCTTGTATCTAAGGTGACCAACATATCCCAGGATGCAGGACTTGCAGTGCTAACACCCAGACTGTCCTGGTCAACCTGGAATGGTTAGTCATCCTACTTGCAGCTGAAATACCAACTGATAGAAACAATCAGATTGTCTCATGGGAGAGCTAACCCAAGCAGAGATAGCTGTAATTGCAGAAAGATTGCACACCTGCACTGATGTGGCACTTGTGTGGTTTCTAGAGCACTGAGAACAGGAGTCCTTACTGGAGAAGAAATTGAGTCTCCACAGGCATGTGAGGACTATGGAAGAGAGTGGGAGGTGTGTTTCAACTTTGGACAGCCTTTCAGCTACCATGATGACCTTTATATATGTTTGTTTTCTAAGGAAGACTTTGATTCTGTGGAATGGAAGAAGGGGCAAAGAGAGATTCTCCAGGAAGGCTCACAATAGTGAGACTGGCTCCAGATAGGGCATTCTTTATGGACTTTTCCTAGGATCTTCTGCTCAGAATTCTAGGAATAGTACACAGTGCTTCTTATTCTCTAGAGCAGGGATGGGAAATGGTGGTGGGGTAAGTTTGGAACTAGTTTCAATTTTTTTGAAGTATCATTGTGAGTCATATTAAAAAAAAAAGAAACTCACTGCCATTGAGTCAATTCTGACTCATAGCAACCTCCTTTGGGTTTCCAAGGCAATAAATCTTTACAGAAATAGATTGCCCAGTCTTCTTTCTGCGGAGTAGCTGGTGGGTTTGAACCACCATCCTTCTGATTAGCACTCAAATGCCTTAGGCACTATGGCACCAGAGCTCCTTGAATTATATTAAAGGGATAATAAATTTCCATTTAGTAATATTCTTGCTCAGCCACTCCTCAGAAGGAAGGTTGGGCAATCCTACTTCCGTAGTGATACTGCCTCGGAAACCCAAGGAGGGGTCGCTATGAGTCGGGGCCGACTCGACGGCACATAACAACAACAACAACAACAATATTCTTGCTTAGTTATGTTTTAAGTTTAATATGAATAATGGTGAGTAATAACATTTCAAATTTTATTAACTTCCTATATGAGAAAATATGCCATTTGTGTTTTTTTTTACAAAGAGAATCAAAAAGTGATTCACGCCTACAGCTCATAACTTATGTACAGATTGAAAAATTTTCTAAAAACTTTTCTCAGATGATCTCACCCTGGGAAAGCTGAAAATGTTTAAGAGTGAGGGTTTTGATTTATTGGATTAGAGATAAGTCTATATGTAGGTGTCAATTGTAAGAATGTTTTGGATTTCATGATTCCCTGAGATAGAAGCAGAATTCTTAACCCTAACTGTACATGAAATATATTTGTGGAGCTTTAAAGCAATCTCAATGCCTACAACTCACTCTAGATTGATGAAATCTTAATTTCTGGGTGTAGGGCCCAAGTAGAATAGACTTCATGGGCATGTGATCTGTGCAGTCACATAAGACTCTGCACTTAGAGGGGCCCTGCACTTGGTTTAATGTTCTGCTGTTGCTGTTGTGAATTTCTTTATAATTTTTTAACAAGGAGCCCCATATTTTCATTTTCCATTGGGCCTTGCAAATTCTGTAGCAGGCCCTGAGTCTGAGCATTAATTTTTTTTTTTTTAAGGTTTCCAGGTGATTTCGATATGAGAAGCACAGGAAGAGTTAGTCCCAACTTCTAATAAAGGAAGGAGCTCTGGTGGTGTAGTAGTTAAAGCATTCAGCTGCTAACCAAAAGGTCAGCGATTCAAATCCACTCACCACTCCATGGGAGAAAGATAAAGCACTTTGCTTCAGTAAAGATTTACAGCCTTGGGATAAGGAGGAGCATAAGAATTAAAGACAACCAAGGTGAATACTATTACATCCACTTGCAATAATAGTAATAACAATAATTTTGGGATAGATACATAAACACTCAAGGTGAACATGGATGAGAAGGCGAATGGGACTACACCCACAAATATATATAGGTTTGACAGAGGCTATCTCTACCTATGTATTCATATGTGCTGCAAAAATACCCATGAATGTAGTAGAGCATACAAGGAACAAAGTTATGAAAACAAAATCATAACCTTGAGGGAATGAGTTGTTAAGTTTAGAGGCTCAGGACTGTAGTGTTGGTAAACACTAAGGTCAATTGGCGTAACGTAGTCCACAAAGACAATGTTCTACATTCTACTTTATTGAGTAGCAACTAGGGTCTTAAAATCTTGTGAGTGGCTCTCTAAGGTGAAACTATTGGTATCTCCCCATCAGGAGCAAAGAAGAGGGAAGAAAATCAAAGGTACAGGAGATAATTAGTGCAAAGAACTAATGGAGCATGTGAACCCCAGTCTCCATGACCCTGAAACCAGAAGAACTAGATGGTAACCAGCTA
>NW_006922395.1:457004-460375 GCF_000298275.1 Orycteropus afer afer | reverse complement strand
TCCAAGGAGTGGCTGGTGGGTTTGAACCGCCAGCCATCTGGTTAGCAGGCAAGTGTCTTAGCCACTATGCTACCAGAGCTCCTTGGAAACCCTATAGCAGTTGCTAATTTGGAATTGACTGACTGGCAGTGGGTTTGGTTTGGTTTTGGTTTTCTAATAAAAGAGGGGCCCTGGGTGGTTCAAACAGTTATTGCGGCCAACTGCTAACTGAAAGTTTGGAGGTTGGAATCCACTCAGAAGTTCTTCAGAAGAAAGATGTGGCTGAAAAATCAGCCATTGAAACCCTTCTGACATACATGAGGTTGCCATGAATTGGAATTGACTCAATGGCAACTGGCATGATATCTAATAAAGGAGCCTTGATAAACTAGCCAGTCAACATCAGACTTCCCCTTCTCATGTGATAACCTGGATTCACAGCCTCTTAAGACTGATGGTTGCCCTGCCTCGAAAATGCTGTGCTAGACCTTTCCAGGTGATGTTTTCACCCTGCTCACTTGCAATGAGCCATTGTGAGCTTTGATGAGAGAAATCACCTCCTGTACCCAGCCCTGGGAACCAGGCTTGAGGAGACAGGGATGGGCACTGCCTCCTTCCTGGTCAACTGCTCTTCAAATAAATTAGCCAAGGCAGTGGTTCATTTTGTGCCCTCTGGGTAAGTGAGGAGCCGTGGTGGCACGGTGGTTAAGGGCTTGGCTGCTAACTGAAAGGTTGGCAGTTTGAACACATCAGCCAGTCCACAGGAGAAAGATGTGTCAGTCTCCTTCTATAAAGATTTACAGTTTTGGAAACTTTAAGGGGCAGTTCTATTTTGTTTTGTAGGGTGGTTGTAAGTTGGAATGGACTCAACAGCAACTGGTTAGCAGGCCAATGCCTTAGGCACTGCACCACCAGAGATCCTTGAGTCCAGTGTCTAGGGAGGGCTTTACACTGTGAAACACAGTGAAGAGGTCAAGGCAATGTGCCATTAATCTGGATCCAAAGCAAGTTGTGGAGTAGTAGAAATCTCTGAACCCAAGACTCCAAAAGGAGTGCCTGAGACTTGCTGGACAGACTATCAAGAAAGGTCTGCAGAAAACACAGTTCTGTGGACCCTTCCTTATTGTCCTCATTCTCTGGAAGTGTCTTTGGCTGAATCTTGTGCTCTTGGAGTCAGAGACTCCCTTCCCCAGCTCTATGGTTGGAACACTTGGGTTACTGAACAAAAACAAGGAGTGGGGTGGAGGAATCCCAAATTATGCAAAACAAAGGTGGACAAGTCCTACAATTCAAAAATTATCAGGTAGGCCTATATTAAGATATAAGAAATAATAATTGAGGTGATGAAGAGAAAGAGTGCAAAGTGCTCGTTATGAATGTTCTATTGTGCTAGACCTTTCCACTATTCTCATTTTTGTTTCAATTAAGAATTAATCAAGTGGGTAAATATTTTGAACATTCTTCAGTTCTATTCAGTGACATATATGTAGTTATAATATTTTCATCAATCATTCAACAAACATTTATGGCACACCTACGGCATGCTATCCATCGTTCTAGGTGATGGAGTCATAGCAGCAAACAAAATAGACAGAAATCCCTGCCCTTAGGGAATGTACAGTTTAGGGGAGAAAGGCAGGCAATAAAAACAATTAAGTGAAATATAAAGTACGTTCAATGGGAACAGATGCTACAGAGAAGTATAAAGCAAGACGTACTGATTGTTAGTGGGCAGTGGAGGTTGCAGTTCAGGGAATATATAAATGATTACGGTGGAGTTGGGCACTGTGGAAGTTTTGTCTTCATTCTTGGGTGGAATGGGTGACCACTACTCTAGTGAGGAGGAGAAGGTTTGATGCTCTGGGGCCCAACTGCTGGATGACATCTTTAAAGATAGAGTCAGCCACCCTGTTTATACCATCAAGTGGGTTTACTGGTTGATGCAATTCATGTGCATTGTAAAGAAAAGAGACACCTTACTGAGGATACCATAACAAAATCACCATTTACCATGAGTGAATGATTAACATTTTAAACTGCTGACTTTTCTTCATGGGCTTTTTTTTTTTTTTTTTTCCAAATCTAGTCTAAAATTTGTTTTCATTCTATTGTAATGCTCTAATTCAATTTATGAGCTATAGCTGACATTTTCATGAGAGGATAAACCTATTGAAGCCCCAAGCAGATCCTGACAGTTTCAAATATTTTCAAAAGTTCTTCGAGTCTAGCGTGGTTGTTAAGGTTGTTGTCAACTTGGCTGGGCCTGGTCCAGTGGCTGGGTAGCTGGATGTAGTTATTCCCCATGATGAGATTGGTAATTAATTCCATAGTGGAATCTACTGGAGCAGTTGAGTAGCTGCTTTAGGGATGTGGTCTGCTTCCACTATATAAGAAGCAACTTTGAGGAAGGTCTCTAGCATATGGGACACTTGAACCCTGCATGTAGCTGAGTCGTTGTTCAGCAGCCTGGCGTGTTGTCCTGCTGATCTTGGGACCTTTTCAGGACTTGAATTAATGGCCTATTGTGTGGTTTAGTAATATCTGGAGTGTGCCTTTTCATTTGTCAACCTTGGGTTTGTCAGCCTCAGCAGCCAGCAGCTGCCTGAATGAAGAAAGCCTTCAGCTTCACTGGGCCGGGAGCAAGAGGCAGAGCTGAAGTCCAAGGTTGAGGGGCTTTCACCCAGCCCCTAGGTCTTGGCACTTTGAACTCAGACTTCTAGCCTCTCAAACTGTAAGAGAATATACTCCTGTTTGTTCAAGCCATCCCATTTGTGATATCTTCTGTTAGGTATCAAGATCCAATAGCAGACATATAGACAATTATTCTAGCCTTCCTTTCTTCAGTGAATTGACACTTTGCTTTTCATTTCTCCTGGCACTGCTGATTGAAGAGCCACTCTATTCACCTTCAAGTGATACAAATTTCTTCCAAAAGTATTTTGTTCTCTTTTATGGATAATATACAAAGGGAATGGATTTCTGATATTTCTGTGGGTTTATACTGGGATCTGTCTCAGACACAACATTTCAAATTGAGCATCTCACTAGCAGTAGCAACTCCAGCATTTCTATTCTGGAAGGACATAGGGGCTACACCTGATAGGAATGTAGATGTGTGAGTGGGCATGGAGAGTATTGCTAGTTGGAGCTTTGTTTGAAGTTGCATTTGCATATCAAACTCATTATTTTTACTCAGTTATATATTTTAGGGGGATGAGTGGAATTGGAAAGGGGGAGAGAGACGGTCAAGCCTATTCCAAAAACCAAACCAAACTCATTGCTGTTGAGTTGGATCCGACTCATAGCGACCCCTCCTTGGGTTTCCGAGGTGGTATCACTACAGAAGTAGATTGCCCAATCTTCCTTCTGAGGAGTGGCTGGTGGGTTTGAAC
>NW_006922395.1:454113-455724 GCF_000298275.1 Orycteropus afer afer | reverse complement strand
GCCACTAGGCCACCAGAGCTCCTAAGGTAAAATATTTAGTGCTGGGAATTTAAGAGAAGATCTGGATTAGAAAATGGTACTTCTTTAAACTATGGACTAAGGTATTTCTGTAAGTGAGGTATTTGTCAGCTAATCACATATCCAAAAATCGTTAAGACAAAGTTTACCAAGGGTTTGTGTCTGAAGGATCTTTTACAAGTATTCAGGTTTATATTTAGCATTGAATGATACACACACACACACACACACACACATATACACATATGTTAAATAATTTAGTACGAGCATCAACATTTCAATTTGAGGATTATATGGGAGGTATTGTCTCTATCACATCTTGTCTTGTGAGATAACTAGCATAAGGAGACCAATGAAAGTAATTGGGATTCTGCAAATTTGAATCAATGACATTGTTCACTAATCTTAATCAGCCAAAGTGAAGAAATTTAGTTCATGCTTTTCTTAGAGCTAGAGAAGGAAAGTCTGGCAAAAGAGCTGTCCTATCATCTTACCTTACTCTATGAATCATTCCCAACCCTGCAATCCTCAGTCCTTATCATTAGGAAGAAAGGAGAGAAAACTATGCCTTATTTTGAGGCTCATTCTGAGCTATAACATCCCAAAAAGGGGGAGATACTAGTAGGGTTAAACTGTAAGAACAAAAAACTCGTGGTTTGTTTCAATCCTGTTGTTGTTGTTGTTGTTACGTGCCATTGAGTCGCACCCGACTCATAGCAACCCCTCCTTGGGTTTCCAAGGTAGTATCACTACGGAAGTAGATTGCCCCATCTTCCTTCTGAAGAGTGGCTGGAGGGTTTGAACCACCAGCCTTCTGGTTAGCAGTCAAGTGCCTTAGGTACTACGCTACCAGAGCTCCCTGTTTTAATCCTAGTGTCTTGAATTTGGACTAAGCATTGGAGCTCCCTTTCCACAGCATCTACATGGATGTTGAGATCTATTCTTTTCAATACCACGCTAAATGCAGCTACTTTAGGAGAACTTGTGGGGGAAAAAACAAATGAAGGGTGATGCAGAATTCCTTGGGGGCTAGGGGAGTGTCTAATCTGCATTATTTTATGTAAATATCATTGAAAAATTGTGAAAGAAAATGTGAAATATAATGGTATTTGACTAGTGGAGTAAAGGATATGCAGTGGTGAAAAAAAGACAAAATTATTTGGCTTGTGCTTTTTGCATATTTCATAATAAAATTCAGGTTTAGAAAGGATCTCAAATTTTTGGCTTACTTTTGACATGAACAAAACAGAGTTGCTGTTTTTGTTTCTTTTATCTTTGTATTCAAATAGGACACAGCCTCTCGAAATCGGATTGTTATCTCTTAGAATCATACCTGACAAAGTAATTTTTCCAATTTTGGATATTTAATCATGCTGAATTCTTACCAAAGACCTAATGGGACACTAACCTGGAAGGACAAAAATGATTGTTAAGTGAGCTATGGATTTGAATCTGATTTTTTTTTTTTTTTTTGGTGTAAGTTCAATGCAAAGATCAATAAGGCACACTATTGTTGTTAGGTGCCTTCGAGTAGTCTCTGACTCATACGGACCTCATGTAAGCAGAACGAAACACTGCTTAGTCCTTTGCCAA
>NW_006922395.1:450686-451968 GCF_000298275.1 Orycteropus afer afer | reverse complement strand
AATTCTTTTTGGTACAGTGACTCTGTGTATTCCTTCCATCTTCTTTTGATGCTTCCTGCATCATTCAATATACTGCCCATAGAATCTTTCAATATTGCAACTTGAGGCTTAAATTTCCTCTACAGTTCTTTCAGCTTGAGAAATGCCAAGCATGTTCTTCCCTTTTGGCTTTCCCACTCCATGTCTTTGCACATTTCATTATAATAATTGACTTTGTCTTCTCGAGCTGCTCTTTGAAATCTCTTTAGCTCTTCTATCTTGTCATTTATTCCATTTGCTTCAAGTCAGAAGGCACTCAAAATATGACTGGGAAAGAGCTGCCTCATCAAAGTAGAGCTTATCTTAATGATATGGATAAAGTAGAGCTTTCAGGGCCTCCATTTGCTGAAATGGCATGACTCTATATAAGAAGAAACAGCTGCAAACATCCATTGATAATTGGAACATGGAGTGTACAAAGTATGAATCTAAGAAAATTGGAAGTTGTCAAAAAGGAAATGGAGCGCATAAAGATTGATACCCTAGGCATTAGTGAGCTAAAATGGAACAGTTTGGGCCATTTTGAATCAGATAACCATAGGATCTACTATGCTGGAAATGACAAATTGAAGAGGAATGGCGTGGCTTTCATGGTCACAAAGAATGTTTCAAGATCTATCCTGAAGTGCAGTGCTGTCAGTGATAGAATAATATCCATACGCCTACAAGGAAAGCCAGTTAATACTACTGAAATTTACACACCAACCACCAAAGCCAAAAATGAGGAAATTGAAGATTTTTACCAACTTCTGCAGTCTGAAATTGACCAAACATGCATTCAAGATGTGCTGGTTATTACTGGTGACTGGAATGCAAAAGTTGGAAACAAAGAAGAATCACCGGTAGTTGGAAAATTTGGCCTTGGATATAGAAATAATGCTGGAGATTGCATGATAGAATTTTGCAAGACCAACAACTTATTCATACCTTTTTTAAACAACACAAATGGTGGCTATACACGTGGACTTCGCCAGACAGAGTACACAGGAATCAGATTGACTACATCTGTGGCAAGAGGTGATGGAGAAGCTCAATATCGTCAGCCAAAACTAGGCAAGGAGCTGATTGTGGAACAGACCATCAACTGCTCATTTGGAAGGTCAAGTTGAAGTTGAAGATAATTAAAACAAGTCCACGAGAGCCAAAATATGGCCTTGATTATATCCCTCTTGAATTTAGAGACCATTAAAAGAATAGATTTGATGCATTGAACACCAATGACTGAAAACCAGAGGAACTGTGG
>NW_006922395.1:448254-449931 GCF_000298275.1 Orycteropus afer afer | reverse complement strand
TCAGGACTGACTGGACTGCACATTAACAACACCACCACCACCCAAAGAGTCTGGCTGGCAATTTGCTTTTATTTTATGCAAGTGTTTTCTGAATGGACCAATAAAATGTAAGGCTAAAATCGGATTTATCTGAGGTATTTACTTGGATTAATTAGGCAATAAAAGCATTTTCCAATTGCTAATTTACTAGGGACTGTCACCAGAATGCTGAGTTACTTTGCTTTTTTTATGATGATCGAAAGAGACAAATGGGGGCCTAGCCACAAAACCCAAGGAGAGGGCTGGGTTTCTTAGGAGAGAAGAGAGGCAGCAGTCATTCTTTGCGTAATTACTATTGGTATTTGTCATCCTTGCCTTGAAAAGGGGATTGTCAGTTTTGCTAAAGACTGTTTGCTTTGCTTTAGAACACCTCCTTCAGTTTGCTGTTTATCATCCACTTTGACCTTGTTTACTCAGAAACAAATGCAGTACTAATATACTTTTCATTATCAATTTAATGAATTTAATTTGGGTTCAAAATGTTAATTTAAAAGTGTATATTTCATTCACATAAAGATGAAGCTTAAAAACTGTTGGTTCTCAAGTGTTAGGCTAAATTATTAAAAGCAGAATTTAAAACTGTTAATCAGTGTGAAATTTAGTATCATGAGCCTGGGGTTGATTTTGGTGAGTTATAATTAGTTTTGCTATACCTTTAAGAAAACAAAGGAAAAACTATCGCATCTATAATCTTATTTACATTTAAGGAGAAAATTTTGAAGAAAACAAATGTAAAAAGAAATAGTAAGGAAGTTTGCCTTAAAGAGAAAAATACTAAAGAAAAAGCTAATAGACTAGACAGTCCATTACTAGGAAATTAATGAGAATTTCATTATTTCTTTGCTTTTGCAAATTCCATCCCTTGCTGAACCTAAGAATGTTGCTAAAATGGAAGAAAAAAGATCAATTTTGCTAAATAAGCACACATAATAATTTCCATGAAAATGAAATTGTAGAACTATGGCAAAAAGCTAAACTAAAACTCAAGGGTTCACAGTCCCTAAATTCTGAGCCTGCTTTCTTAAGAAATACCTACACTACATTTTAAAACGAACTCAATTAATATAATTACAGTGGGTTTAAATAACACATACACACTGCACATTGGATCTGTTTCTGTAAAACACAGCTGTTCAGTTATTTATATTTTGTTATTTTTAAAATTAGAAATGTGGATTTCTCATATATATAAATAAAATAACTTTATATAAAGAGTGAATCTGTTGTCTTCTGACATTATTAAAGTTAAAAAAAATCTACAGCCAATTAGCTTGGAAATCTTACATTCATGCATCTGAATTTTACTGCGGTTGTACCAAGGAAAGCAGCATATTCAGGTATTTAATGTAACAGAAACAAAACACAAGCAGCAACTTGTACCCCGGGCAGTTGACATGGTAATTTCTTCGCTTCGTCAGTCTTCCTCACTCCCCCTCGCTTCACCCCCTCCCCCACATGAGACATGAGGCACCCTCTGGGCCCTGGAAAGTGCCATGCGGGGAGTGAAGAGACGCCGGAAGAGTGAGGGCATAGCTCGCGGGCGCCCACACCCTTGGCCGCGGAGTGAGTGCGGGCAGCTGCCGAAGGCTCCGGGGGGGCCCTAGAAAAGGGTAGTTGATTAGGAGCGGCGGGTCGGGG
>NW_006922395.1:440371-447913 GCF_000298275.1 Orycteropus afer afer | reverse complement strand
CCCAGGCCACTGCGCTCGGAGACTAGGGCTGACCAGGGTCAGTGCCAGGAGGAAGGTGCACGGCCAGGTGGTGTGCGCGCTAATGAGTGCGCGCACGGTGCTTAGGAGGGGAAGAGGTGTAGAAAGCTACCTCCCTCGGGATTCACTCCCTCTGGTTTCACAGTCCTCCCCTCACCCCTTTATGAGAAGCTGAGGACACAGGCAGCTTTGGAGGTCTGCGACCCCCTTCCGCCCGCCCGCAATCTCAGTGGTGAGTGCAGATCTCCCGCTTCTCACAGTCCATAACCCAGGGACCTTAAGGACGCCCCCTGCTCCCGGCCCGCGGGAATGTAGGGGCCTTGGGAGGAGGAAGTGGTGGCAGGACCGGCCGGGGCTTGTGTGGGGAAGGCAGGAGTTGTTCGAGTATTGTCTGCTGGGGTGAGGGCAGATGTCTGCGCCCGCGCCCCCGCCCCCGCCCCCGCGCTCTCTTACGTTCTACGGGGCAGGGGGAAATGGGTTTGCTGAACTTATCTCCAAGGGTTGGCTCTGCACATGCACTTGGCGCCTTGTGCACACTTAGACGAGGGTTTAATGGAGGCGCGTGGGAGGAGAATTGGTCACTGGCGAGCAGCCAAAGACCCTCTTGGGATGTTTGGGCGCGTGTTCGGAGTTGGGAGGGTTGGGATTCAGAGTGTGTGTGAATGTGCCCTAGGGAGGAGGAAGAATGTCTCAAGGAGACTTGGTTTTACTACAATAACTTAAACCCATCCAGGCTTTCGGAGTGTGACAGTAAATTACAGGTAAGTGAGGTGGATAACTGGGTTTAAAAGGCTCCCGGTTTTGCGGGATAGCGGGCTCAGGCAGCGTACTAGCTCGGTGGCTTCTGGCACTGTCTCACCTAGATTGTGGGAGTGGGGTGGTGGTGGTGCTTGTGTCTTTGGCTTAAGGTTCTGGAGCTGGGCACTTGTCCTGGGGAGACTGTGGGACTTGGAAGAGATAAAAAGCTGTGCGGCGCGATGTATTATTCTCAGGTAACTTCAGATTCTGTGTCTCTCTGACTCTGTTTCTCTCTGTCTCTCACTCGCACGCGCACACGCACAGATCTTGACTGCTTGGACTGGTTGAGAGTTGCTCAAGGATTTTTATTTATCTGCTTGTTACTTACCTGATTTAAAACAACAAGAACAAAAACTAATCTGTATTAAAATCTGTGGCGTGTCAAAGACTTTTCAGCACTCATTCACATTCAAATCAATGATGGTCATTACAATGAAAATACCCCGCCAAACTGCTGTTGAGATTGAACAAAGCTCTAGTTCCTGTTAGTATTATTATTTTAAATAGTCATTTTACAACCTTGTGACAAAGTAACGTTTTACCTGGATCTCTCCCTTTTTTCTTTAAGGTCTTTTACAAAATTCTAAATTACTGCATAACAACGTGGTCAAGTTGTGTTTTAATTTTAAATGATGGGTCTTGAAATGGCTGTAAGTTGGCATGTAGATGGGCTCTGTGACCCCCATCTCTTTCTCAAAGTGATCAGAGTGATGATGTACAGTTGATCTGTGTCTTGTTATGTATACTCCAATTTCTAATCGAATAATTTCTCAAACAACTGTGGGAGAGGGAGGCCTTAGACATTTTCCACACAGAGGGGAAAGAACATTTTTGTCTCTTGAAGCAAATATTTTTCTACTTTTTTAAAGTGGTCCTATGAAATTTCTAGAAAAGATTCATTGTTGACGAATATATGGTTTATTTCTCTTTTATGTCTACAGGTGGCAGTGTGGAAGACAACAGGAGCCTTCTAGAAGTGGCTTCTGAAAAATAAGAGCGAATGTACATGAATAAGCAAGCAAAGGAATCTGAAAAACCACAGGTATGTAGAACAATTAACCCACCTATCCAGTTTTATAATTATTGCATTCCGGTAATACTAACCAATTTGCTGTTATGCACAATATTTTGACATTTATATAGGTTTTTTTATGAAGTGAAACGTATTTTGAAGTATTCTCAGTGGAGAAAACAAGTCTGATCTACTTCAGTGTATTTAAATAAAAATACTACATGTCATTGTATTACATTGCTTTTTACTGTTCTACAAAAGAAGCATGATTTTCCATTGTGACTGTGCCTTTGCATTTAACCGTTTGATACTTGCTTTTAAAAACACTTTTCCTGAAACTGTATAAAACTACCAATTGTACTGAATAATTTCATTTGCGACACCGTTAACAAAGTCCCCAGTTAAGCCAAAAAACAAACAAACAAATCAGCCTCAGGTTTTTACTGAAACTGTCTCATCTCACTATTATTGACTTGCCATCACAGTGATCCAAATACAAATGCTTTAGGAGGCTTTTTTAAAACCAGCCCTTCTGTTTGTAACCTTCTTGTCATTTTCCTCCTACTACTATGCTGTTTTTCCAAGCCCAGCATATAAGAGGTATTGCCCTACCTAATTCACTCACTAAAAGGACTTGACTGAAATGAGGACAGGTTTTTATAAGTGTTATAAGACAATCATGTTTGTAAAATTGTTTATTGTAACTCAGTTCAAAAGAATTTGCCATTATTGTTAAAATGTTAAGAGTTTGCTCATTAAGACTTTTTCTAGCACATTATTATGAATGGTAGGAGATGGGGAAGGGAAGTATGACTTCGTATATTTTTTTCTTTCCGGAGAATGATAGACTATAACTGTTGGTGCTTTTACCAGGAAGGTAAAATTATTGATATGTGCACTTTTTAAGGGTTGTTGTTGTTGTTATGTGCCGTCGAGTCGGCCCCGACTCATAGCGACCCCTCCTTGGGTTTCCGAGGCAGTATCACTATGGAAGTAGGATTGCCCAACCTTCCTTCTGAGGAGTGGCTGGTGGGTTTGAACCACCAGCCTTCTGGTTAGCAGTCAAGTGCTTTAGCCGCTATGCTACCAGAGCTCCCTTTTAAGGGTAGGGCATCAAAAAAAGAATTGAAGCTTTCTCCTTTTCAGGGTGATATACCTTCATCACAGTGCTAGACTAGTGAGTGATAACTTGTGAATTTTGACATTTTACCTTTACAGCTGAGGAGGGATTAATTCCACTGCTGCTGAGAGTATAACACAAAGTCAGATGCTGTTCTTGAAGCTTAACAAGATCAAATTGCACATGAAAAGAAGCTCAATGTCATTAGGGGAATGCAAATCAAAACCACAATGAGATACCACTTCACACCTACTAGTGTGGCTATTAACAGAAAAATTGGAAAGTAACAAGCCTTGGTAAGGATGTAGAGAATTTGGCACCTCACACTTTGCTGGTAGGAATATAAAATGGTGCAGGAACTGTGGAAAACAATTTGGTAGTTCCTCAAAAAGTTAAACATAAAATTAATACAAACCAAAAAACCAGACCCACTGCCATGGAGTTGATCCCTATTCATAGCGACCCCCATTGGGTTTTCGGAGGTGGTAAATCTTTACGGAAGTGGATTGCCCAGTCTTGGTTCCATGGAGTTTCTGGTGGGTTTGAACCGCCAGCCTTTTGGTTTGCAGTCAAATACCTTAATCCTATAACCCAGCAATTCCATGCCTAGGTACATACCCAAAAGACTTGAAAGTAGCGACTCAGATACTTGTACAGCAGTGTTCACTGCAACATTCACAATAGCCAAAAAGTGGAAATAACCTAAATGTCTATCAACAAATTATGTACATACATGTAACAAAACATATATAAGGCAGTTCCTGGGTTATGAATGAGATTCATTCCAAGTTGTGTCTTTAAGTCAAATTGATAGGTAAGTTGGAACAGGTGCATAGAGTTCTTATTTAGCCAGAGGAGCTCTGGTGGTATAGTAGGTAAGGCACTTGGTTGCAAACCAGAAGGTTGGTGGTTCAAACCCCCCAGCTGCTCTGTGGGGAGAAGATGAGGCAGTCTACTTTGGTAAAGATTTACAGTCTTGGAAACCCAGTGGGAATCTACTCAATAGCAGTGGGTTTCATTTTGATTTTAGTGCAAGAAAAGACGCAAGGCCTTTTCAATGATTTAAAAGCTGTATGTGCAGCAAGTGAAGGTGATGGTGATGAAGAATTTGTTGTGAGTAGGGGTTGGTTCAGTCATTTCAAAGCGAGGACAAATTTACATAATATAAAAGGGCAAGTTTGAGTTTTCTGTAAGTCACATGTTATAACCTGGATATTAGACTAGGAGTTTGTAACCCAGGGAGTGTATAAACAATGGAATATTGTTCAGCCATAAAGAAAAATGAAGCTCTGATACATGTTACAGCATGGACAAACCTTGAAAACTTGATGCTGAGTGAAAAAAGACACAAAAGGATAAATACTGTATAATTCCACTTAAATGAAATAATCAAGAATAGGCAGATACACAAAGACCAATGTTCATTAGTGATACCAGGGGCTGGGAAGTTAACTGCCTAATGGGTACTGAGTTTCTATGTGGGGTGATATAAAACTTTCAGAAATAGATAGGGGTGATGGTTGTACAACATGGTGAATGTAATTAATGCCATTGAATTATGAATTTAAAAGTGGTTCAAATAGAAAATAACTTAGTTATACCTATTTTGCCAAAATAATAACAAAAAGATCAAACTGAACACTTGCCGGTAGACAGCAAATTGGGAGCTATGACTCAAAGTATAGACCAAAACAAAAGACTGAAAAATTTTACTATAAAGACCCTGTGGATTTGGAGTGGCTTCAGGAAAGGTTAGGGACATTTGAAGAAATATGTGTTTTTATTTCTCTATGGCACTTAACTAATTATCTCCTAAAATATCTAAGGAAATAGGGGGTCTAATCTTCTAAGTCAAAAAAAGAAAAGAACAAGGTTGAAATTTTATTTCATTTTTTTTGTTGTTTGTTTGATCGAGGGTTTTTTTTTTTTTTTAACTTTTCATTGTGATTTGGGTGCAAGTTTACAGAGTAAATTGGTTTTCCATTCAACAGTTCATACACATTTTGTTCAGTGACATTGATTGCAATTTCTATAGTGTAACAGCATTCTTCCTACTTCCTTCCTGTGGTTATCATTTCCCTTTGTCCTTCTTACCCATCAATTCTGCCTTCTGTGATATAAAACTTTCAGAAATAGGTAGGGGTGATGATTGTATAACATGGTGAATGTAATTAATGTCACTGAATTATGAATTTAAAAGTGGTTAAAATGGAAAATATTTTGTTATACCTATTTTACCAAAATAATAATAAAAAGATTAAACTGAACACTTACTGGTAGAAAGCAAATTGGGAGCTATGACTCAAAGTATAGACCAAAACTAAAGACTGAAAAACTTTACTATTATATTACTATAAAGACCCTATGGATTAGGAGTGGCTTCAGGCTTAAATTATAGCATACTTGTTGTAGAGATATCCAGGTACTTTAGAGATAGTTAATTTTTGAGGTATAATATACATACAGTGAAGTATATAAGATACATTAATCTAAATGAATTTTTATATGTATGTACACCATGTAAACATACCCCAGGTCAAGATACAGAACATTTCCAGTACCCTAGAAGATTGGCTCTTGCCTCTTCTGGTAGGTATTCACCCTACCTCCAAACCTCCAAGGTGAGGTGATTTTATATCATGAAGGTAGGAACTATTATGTGTATTTTCTTTTCATGAAACATGTCTATGAGATTCATCCATGCTGTTATGTATGTATCAGTAGTTAGTTTTAATCTATTGCTCAGTAGTATTCCATTGTATGTATGTACCACAATATGTTTATCCATACCTTGTTGAGTCTTTGAGTTGGTTTCAGTTTTTGCTTAATATGAATAAAGGAACTGAACATTATCGTATGTCTTGGTGCATGTGTCCATTTACATATCTTGGGTGGTATATACCTAGGAGTGGAATTGTTTGGTCATAGAGTAGGCATATCTTTAGCTTATTGCTAAACAGTTTTCCAACAATTTTGGTCATACTAGTTTAAATCCTACCAGTAGTGTACAAGAAAGGAACCCTGGTAGCCAGTGGTTAAGCGCTTGGCTGCTAACCAAAAGGTCAGTGGTTTGAACCCGCCACTGGCTCAGCTGCAGAAAAATCTGGCTATCTGCTCTAATAAAGATTACAGCCTAGGAACTATAGGGCAGTTCTACTCTGTCCTATAGGGTTGCTATGAGTTGGAATCAATTTGATGGCACACAGCAATAGTGTCCAAGATTTGCTCTACATTTTCACTAATGTTGATTTGATGACAATGGGTCCATGTTTTTAATTTTAGCTGCTTTGGTGGTGTAGTGGTATCACCTGGTTTTACTTTATAAATAATCATATTGATTGCCATTTCATACGTTTATTGATATTTGGCTATCCTTTTGTGAAGTACCTTTTCAAGTGCTTTGCTAATTTTTCAGTTGGGTCACATACGTATTACACATTTCCTCCCAGTCTGTCTTGCCTTTTCACGATCTTAAGGTGGCCTTTTCATGAATTTTTTTTTTTTAAATTATTGTGTTAAAATACTTTTATAACAAAAAAATGCAACTATAACCACCTTTCTGTATGCAACTCAGTGACATTAATTACATTTATCATGTTGTACAACCATCACCACTGTCTTTCATTAAATTTTAATGAAGGCCAAGTATCAATTTTTTTCTTTTATTACTGTTGCTTTTTGTGTTATTTATTATATCTTTACCTACTTTTGGGACATTTTAAAAACTTAAGTTACTGAAATTATGAAGGTAATCTGTTTAGAATTTGTAGTCAAATAATTAAGACATATTTTCAGATAAGTACTCTAAGAATTAAAGTTTTCTATCACAGGTGGCAGAGACAGGTTTTGAAAAAAATGTACTTTTCTATATGATATGTAGAAATAAGTGCTGATACTCAAGTGGCCCCAGTTGCTGTATTCTCCCAGAACTCAAGGCCCCTCTAGAATTGGAGGCTCCCCAGGGAAGAGCCTGATGATGACTTAGCTATAGGAAAGGATGTGACAAAATGAATGAGTGTCTATACTTCCTCAATTCTTAATCCAGGCTTATTGAATGATTTTTTCCCCTCCCTTCTTCCATCCATGAGAAGGGTTGCTTCTCTTTAGTATTGATTCTTCTTTTTCCTTTGCCCCAGAAATATCAGTCAGGATTCTGACCCTCAGGATTCTGCCATTCATTAGCTTTTTCTCTTCATCTGTATCTTGCCCCTGAATGCCCTAAACTCACTTTCATGTCTTTAGTTGTCCCCTGTATACTAATGACTCCACAGGTCTTTATCTCCTGCTCCCACCATCTGTTCCTCAAGGTCCAGATCTGTCCTTAAATGCCTCCTGGATATCTCTCTCTGCATGTCCCACAGATGCCTTCATAAAAAAACATGTGTTGTTCCTCTCCAATATGCTCATCCACATTCCTGCCTTAATTCATATATTTGCCACTAATTTGGGATCCGGAAGTACAAATCTTGGCACTGTCCTTGATCCTCCCTCACAACTGTTATCACCGTCACAGCCCATATTTAGTTGGTTGTTAAGACTGTTGAGACTTTCTCCTGTCTCCCAAATATCTCTCAAAGATACTCCCTTTCCCCGT
>NW_006922395.1:437697-438851 GCF_000298275.1 Orycteropus afer afer | reverse complement strand
ATTCAAATCCCTTGGCATAACTTACAGTATGAGATCCTTCATTATTTGCCCTCAGCCCACTCTTTTTGCTCATCATCTGCCATTTCCTCCCCCACCCCCATCTGTCTTTAATTATATCCCTTTCCTAGAACATTCGTTGAGTACTTTACTGCATCTGTGATTTTTCACATACTGTATGTGGTGTCCATTCCCTGGTGAAATATAGTTTTTCCTTTTAAAAACCAGCTCAACCATGGCCGCCTCTTTGAACTTTTCTGTTCCCTAAGTAGACTTTATTATTATTATTAATGGGTGCTTGTAAGCCTTTATTTATACATCTCAATGTAGGTAGAAGAGATGACTTCATAATTGTGGGCAGTACTGCATGTTAACAACTGGGAGTACTACTTGAAATATACAAGGCATTTAATAATAATAATAATAATGTTAAGTGAATGAATCAGTTCATAAAGAATCTATTTCTTATCAGTTAGCTTTTACTCCTTAACATACCACCACAGTACCATTTTAGTGATTTAAAACCACAGCCATTTATATTTAGTATATGATTCTCTGGCTTAGCAATTAGGATGCAGCTGGGCAGTTTTTCTGAGTTGAGCTGGGCTCACACATGTATCTACAGTCTGCTGGGTGAGTTGGGTGCTGGCTCTTCTAGCATGGTCTCAGTTGGGATGTTCCTCTGCTCCCCAAGGTGTCTAAGTTTGTTGAAATGGGCATTGGCAAGGCCTCTTAAGGCCTAGGCTCACAACTGGCAAAGGTTATTTACTTCCTCTGAGTTCTGTTAGCCGAAGCAAATAAAAAAGCCAGCCCTGATTCAGGAGGTGGGGAAATAGAATTTATCTCTTGATGAGAGGAGCTGCAGTTGTATTTGCAAGGAGTATGGATAGAGAGAAGATGTGGCCATTTTTGCATTTACCTCCAAAAACCAAACCCACTGCCATCAAGTCGATTCTGACTCATAAGAATGTGGTAAATCTTTATGGAAATAGATTGCCCAGTCTTGCTTCCACAGAGTAGGTGGTGGGTTTGAACCACCAACCTTCTGGTTAGCAGTCAGATGCCTTAGACACTGTGCTATCAGAGCTCCTTTTGCATTTTCCTTGTTGTTGTAATGTGCCTTCAAGTCAGACCCGACTCATAGCAACCCCTCCTTG
>NW_006922395.1:432361-434778 GCF_000298275.1 Orycteropus afer afer | reverse complement strand
AGATAGTAAATAAGGAAGACCTAAGAAGAGTTGATGCTTTTGAGTCATGGTGTTGGGGAAGAATACTGAAAGTATAATGGACTGCCAGAAGAATGAACAAATCTGTCCTGGAAGTAGTGCAGCTAGAATGCTCCTTGGAAGAGAATGGCCAGACTTCCTTTGACCTAGTTTGGTCATGTTGTCAGAAGGGACCATTCCCTGGAGAAAAGGATATCATGCTTGGTAAAGTGGAGGGTCAGTGAAAAATGGGAAGGCCCTCAATGAGATGGATTGACAACAGTGGCTGCAACGATGAGCTCAGGTATAGGAAGGATTGTGAGGCTGGCACATGACCAGACAGTTTCATTCTGTTGTGCCTAGGGTCACTATGAGTCGAGCTGACTCAATGGCACCTAACAACAACAACAACAGTGGAAGTATCGTTGGTGCTGAGGGATAGGAAAAAAGCTCTGCAGTATTATAGAAAGAGAAACTTCTTTCTTTCCTTGTCATCATTCTGGAATCAGCTGTGGATACACTTGGGTACTGGAGACCTCATTATGGGGTACCCTCGAGTCTTTGCCATTGATTTGCCTCTAGCATTTGATTAAAGAGGAGTTTTCTGGGAAAGGAGAGTGTCAGGAAATGAAAAGAAATATGACTGATTGGGGCTGCTCATCTGTGTTCTTCACTATGTGTGAAAGTTTAAGATAATCCTGCTACTAAGAAACTAGTAGTTTACTCTCTCTTAATGTTTGTATGCTTTTCCAGCTGTTGCAAATTATTCAGAGTGAAAACATGAATTTATATGTTTCTGATTTACCACCCGTTAAGGAATTCTTTTTAAGGACTAAAGTACATTAGGAGGAAGTATAGTTATATATGAAGGAGCTTAATTGAAATATGTTATGCCATACATGAAGTGATCCTAATTTTTCAGGGAGAGTATAATAACCATGTATATGTCTGACTTTTTCCAAAACTTGGTTTTAGTACACATCTCTCTTTTGGTGGAGCTGTTAGAAGTAGTTAAAGCAACTATATAAATTATTCTTCATTCATGTCCATGTCTACCAGTTCTAGAGATGCAGATCAACTGTGAAGTGACAGAGTCATAAAATAATAAGAGGCGTTGAAAAGCATGGAAGACGGTGGTGGTTCAGGGGTGGAATTCTTGCCTTCCAAGTGGGAAACCTGGGTTTGATTCTCAGCCAATGCGTTTTATGCACAGCTACTGTGTTGCTGTGATGCTGAAAGTGTTTCGGTGGAGCTTTCAAACTAAGATGGACTGGGAAGAAAAGGCCTGGATATCTACTTCTGAAAATCAGTGAACGAAAACCAACCCTGTGGATCACAGTGGTCTGATGTACAACTGATCATGGACATGACACAGCACCAGAGAGCATTTCCTTTATACAATTTTTTATATTCAGTTACACAATTAGTTCACCTGTGTTGTTGTTCACATGTGTGAAAATTTAAGGTATATAGATTAGATAATTAGTCACAAATAACAGTTCATGAGTTTTTTGCCCATCCACGTGAGTATTGTCTAAAACATGTCTTTGTAGTAGCTAGGCCCTGCCACCACTGTGCTTGCCTGAGTTCACAAATCTCTTGTAACCTGTAGCTTCCCTGTCAACTTATCTGGCTCTTCTCTCCTGCTGAGCTTTTGTTTCTTGGCAGTCATTAAAACCTTCTGCCACTGCCATAGCTGCTGCTGCTGCTAGAACCCTCACAGCCATCTTGGATTCGTAGTTTGGCAGAGTATTGACCTCCACCACCATAAGTGCCAGAGCTTCTGCTTCCAAAGTTGCCTCCCTTGATGGGTCCAAAAGTTGAAGATTGTTTGTTGCCAAAATTTGAAAATTGATTGTTGTAATTGCTAAAATCACTGTTTTTATCTGTTACTGTAACCCTGTTTATAAAGCAGTTTCTTAGTGGTTCTCCATAGCATTTGTTGTTTACTGGAAATGACAAAATAAACACAAATGGTCATAATTAAATATTTTCAGAAGATTATGAAAATGTGAGTTATCAAATCAATATTTTGATCAAACTTAATACTTTTGTTAAATCAAGGTATTTTAACAGGTTGGAGTAGGATACTAATTGAAATAGTATTTATAGGTACTCGTGCTTTGTTTTTCTAAAAGAGGTATGATTTGATATCATAGACAACTCAAACATTTTACAGACTATATTCCCAACATGTTGCATAATTTGAATTTTTCTTCTAAGTAATATTCACTGGTGTCGTTAATACATGGTATACACACACATACATACACTAAGGAGCTCTGGGGGTGCAGTGCCTAAGGCATTTGACTGCTAACCAGACCAACTGCCCCATGCAAGGAAGATGAGGCAATTTACTTTCGTAAAAAGTTACCACCTTGGAAACACAATGAGGGGGTGGTGTTGCTAGGAGTCAGAAT
>NW_006922395.1:429954-431705 GCF_000298275.1 Orycteropus afer afer | reverse complement strand
CATTATTTAGAGAACACTGAGCTCTGGTGGCACAGTGCCTAAGGCATTTGACTGCTAACCAGAAGGTTGGTGGTTCAAACCCACCAGCTGCTCCAGGGAAGGACAATGAGGCTATCTACTTCCACAGAGATTTACAGCCCTGGAAACCCAATGGATATGAGTTGGAATTGACTCAGTGGCAGTGAGTTTGATGTTCTGTTAAGGGTGATAGAAAAATTTGGAAACAGATAATAGTGATGGTTGAACAACATAATGAGTGTAATTAATGCCACTGAATTTTATATGTAAAAAATGTAAAAATGGCAAATACTTTATTACATATATATTTACTGCAATTAAAAAAAATCAAAACAAAAAACCCACACGTCCTCCTGTATAAAGTCAAAATACTAGCAAAACCCACAGCTGTCGAGTTGATTTCTACTCAGTGAGCCTGTAGGGCTAAGTAGAACTGCCCCATAGAGTTTCCAATGCCATAAATCTTTATGGAAGTGAACTGTTCACCTGCGGAGGGGCTGGTGGGTTCCAACTCCGTACTTTTGGTTAGCAGGTGAAAATACTTTACCACTGTACCACCAAAGCTACATAGCCACCTGTGTAAGGTTAGAATATTATCAAAAGCTATATGAAAATCATGAGTAACTGTAGAGTTGATGTCTATACAAACAGCTGCATGGAACATTCAGTAAGACAGTGATTACGTTCTGTGGGGATTAGTAGTTAAGTATTTACACTGAGGAAGGTTATGATAGAGAATTGGCTAATTAATACAAGGTTGCATTTTTAGAGTAAGCCTCAGGTGCCTCACTGAGTGGTGTTAATGGGCACATTGTCTGGTTTTAAATGGAGATTGAAAAACATGCGCATGGATCAGATGGTAATCAGTCATTCTATCTTTCAAATACTAATACCCTCATTGGAAAGTATTTACAATGATTTGCATATTTTGCAGATACTATGTTTTGTTTCTGATTAATTATGTTAGTAATGTTATCCTGTTGTGGTATTATTGGTATATTCAGTTTCTGAATGGAGGCTTGGGCACAGAGGTCGGGATCTGCTACTGCAGCAGCTGCACTGCCTAGTCAGTAGCTCAGCTGCATGGGCAGGAAGGTCTTGGACTGTGTTTTAATAATGAAGACAAAACCTGGCAGGTATTTGACGAGGAAAACACAATGATGGAGTCTTAATGAATTTCATAATGAGGAAGGGATATGGCTGTTTTAGCTAATCCCAAAGCCTCAGATTGTTGCAGGGGAGAAAAAATCCATGTAAATTGAGGGAACACATTGTGCCGTGGTGATGAGGAAACCATGCCCAGCATCAGCTATTGTCCTTCTTTTACCTTCAGGGACAGCAATGTGAGATCTTTTCCTTTAGTCACCATTCCTGGACCTATAGCAAGCTCTAATACATTGTGCATGCTATGGAGGAAGGCCTCGAGACTCTCAAAAATAACTTGACTGCTGGAGCTTAAGTGACAGCCACTTTCCATACCTTTCCTAACTTCTCTGACACATACCTTTGCTCTTACTGTGAATATCAGGTATAGTCATTTTGTGTGTGTGTGTGTGTGTGTGTGTGTGTGTGTGTGTGTAGGAGCTCTTCCCAGTAATGATAATCAGGTTTTTATAATTACATCATTAGAGTGAATGAGTGCCTTGTTGTTATTTGTTGTTATTTGCCATCGAGTCGGCCCCGACTCATAGCGACCCCTCCTTGGGTTTCCGAGGCAGTATCACTACGGAAGT
>NW_006922395.1:426476-429640 GCF_000298275.1 Orycteropus afer afer | reverse complement strand
CTCGACGGCAAACAACAACAACAACAACAATCCACCAGCCACTCCTCAGAAGGAAGGTTGGGCAATCTACTTGGTGGTGATAACTGCCTCAGAAACCCAAGGAGGGAGGGGTCCCTATGAGTCAGGATCCGACTCAACGGTGTTGCATTGCATTATGTTCTATTACGTCAATATCAGTGAAAACACATTCATAAAAACAATAAAAATATTTCACCAGAAGTGCTGACTTTGGATTGGATTAGATCTTGACCTTGAACTGGTCCAGTGCTGTCATCAGAACTCTGGACTAGAAGTCAGGCAGCTGCTGTTCTTGTTTGTAGTCTGCTTCTAAATAGCTGTGGTGACTGGGCACGTCAGTTTTATTGCTCTGGGCTTAAGTGTTCTGATCTCTAATGTGAGTATTGAATTGTTGATGTATAAAGCTCTGGCTTATTCTGACACTCCTCTCTCTTAATACTGTGCTCCCTCTTCCCAATTTCAGTAACCCTTACCCAAAAACTATTACTGTGATCAAAAAATTTGATTGCATAAAATGTGCAGTTACATTATTATAAGATTAATGAAATAAAATCAGTGGCCAGGAGGCAATCACTCATCACAGTATGTTTAAATTGATGTTACTGTGTTTCACTGTACTTGGCTAAGAGGACAGTGACTAAAATTCTACCCAAGAATGTAACTTTATTGTTCAAGTAGAGTAACTCCTCCCCCATGCCATTGGTCTCTTTATCATAACATTTTCAAAAGTAGGAGGCTAAGTTCTGTTTAAGGTTTTGAGCTGTTGTATGACTTTTCCCTAGTGCTTGTCATATTTTTGTGCTAAGAATTTGATATTGACAAATCCAGGTGTGAATTTCCTAGTATTCTTCCTGCTTAGGGTTTTTGAATTTCTTAAATTTGAAAGTCAGTGCTGCCTTTGAAAACTGGAGGTTTTGAAAAAATTTCAGCCATTGTTTTTTCAAATATTGCTTTTGCCCTATTCTGTTTCTTACATTGTTCTGATTCTCCAGTTACATGCTCATGAAACCCTGAGACAGAGTTCCATGTTTCTTGTGTTATTATCTGTCCTCCTGCCTTTTCAAACTGAGGTTCCATGTGGCCGTGTTCCACTGACCTGTATCTTCAAATTTACTACTCTTGTATGTTGCTATATAAAACCAAAAACCAAACTCATTGCTGTTGAGTTGGATCCGACTCATAGTGATCCCTCCTTGGGTTCCAAGGCGGTGTCACTATGGCAGTAGATTGCCCAGTCTTCCTTCTGAGGAGTGGTGGCTGGTGGGTCAAACCCACCAGCCTTCTGGTTAGCAGTCGAATGCCTTAGGCACTAACCCATCCAGTGACTTGTAATTTTATACATTTTATTTTTCTAGGGTCCCCATTTGATTTTTCAAAATAGATTCTAGTTCTCAACTGAAATTTTCCATCTTTTCATCTATTTCATTTTTTTCTCTTACCAATAATTATAGTTAATTTAAACGATCATCTGTGATCCTGCATCTACTTATTATCTTTTTTCTCTTGGATATTGATTACATTTTTCTTCAATTCATTACATGTCTAGTAATTTATATGAGATGTTGTGTGTGAAAGAAACTTACGAGCTCTGAGCTCTAGATCATATCTTCCTCCAGAGAAGATTTCCCCTTTTCTTATCTTAGGAAAATATAGTGAGGGATTATACCAGTCCATTCTAATGGACTGGTTTGCAGTGTTAGGAAGACTCAATCTGGCTATAGTTGTCCATGCTCCTCAGATATAGCTCTCCTTGGCTTTGGATAGAAAGCTTGTTAGATCCTTGTCTTTCTTAGCCCCAAAAGGCTGGGAGATTCAGTTCTATCCTTTAGAGTTTTTAAACTAGCTCTTTAGCCTCCTGCCTCCTCGATTCAAATTCTCGAAACTGTTTTAGGAGAACACTGGTGGTTATATATCTGAGGCAGGCACTACTAGTCCAGTAGAACTTATCTTTGAAACACCTTGAAAGTGGGAGAATTCACTTAGCCATTTACAAACCCTGTGCCTAGTATCTCACCCTCTGTCTCACAGCCCCAGAACTGAGCAAATTGGGAGTATTTCCTATCTGTCACATCAGCCTTTGTGTGTTCATTAAAAAGCTTTTCTGGTTTCTCTTTTTTTCTCAGTAGAAATCCTTTCCCTTGGCCAAGTGTCATCAATATAAGCACAGTTACCAAGTGCCCTGAGGAAGAAAATGAGAGATTGTCAGCTCACTTCTGAATTCTCTTCTGATATTCTTGTCCCTGAGTCCTTTGTAGTCAAATGGAAGCCTCATGTATTTTTTTTCTTCATAGAACATATGAGATCTGCAATTTATTAGTGTGCATTGTTTGCATGTCCTCATCTATTCTCATGGAGTTTCTGTTTAAATATTTAAAAATTTTCAGTTTCTTAACTAAAGTAATTTTTGTAGTAATACCTGCTGATTCAGTCCAATATTTCCAAAGGAGTAAAATGGGAATACTGGTCCTACAAAATATTTTCATTGCAATTTTCAGTTTTAAATTTGTTTAGAAAACACTTTGTAGGTATAAAATTGTCATGGAGGCAGTTTCAGTTGGTTTAAAGCTCTCTCAGATGGATTCCTTATTGGACATATTTAATTGTTTTTTTTGTAGTAAAATGAGGTATGACTGTCATTTCAAACTGCCATTTGTGAGAAGAATTTGCTCCAGAGAATTTCAGTAACACTAGTAGGCAGCATCCATATGGTTTGCAGATGTGAAAAAAAAAAAAAAGAGGTAATGGGCCTTACAAATTATTTAAATTTGAACAATTTCATTCTTAAGGAGCAAGTGTAAACTTTTTTTAGAAGCTGCATAAAACTTGGCCAGGGCTGAGAGCCCCAGGGCTGGTGGAGGTCCTGAGTTCCAGTGTTGACTCTGCTTCTCCACTGGCCATTTGTCCTGGAACAGAGGATTCTCTGAGAATGAGGACATTGAAATGGTTGAATCCTAATCCTTTCCATCTCTGCCCTTTAAATTACACCCATTCATCACTTGGAAATTAAGGTTGTACTTGCATTTCAATAAACCATAGCCAGGATCAATGAAGAGAATAAACTATGCTAATTTTGGGGGAATCTTGAATTTTCCGTGCTTGTGGCACCAAGTAGAAAAACAAGGCTCTGTGTTTCTGAGTCTAGGAAA
>NW_006922395.1:414993-426221 GCF_000298275.1 Orycteropus afer afer | reverse complement strand
AAGGACTGGTCGCTATGAGTCGGGTCCGACTCGATGGCACATAACAACAACAACAACAGTGCACTAGCACCAACTATACAGGATCAGTTCAAATATTTCATGTGTGAAGGCTCTTTATAAATAGTAAAGTGCTGTAAAAAGGTCAGTTTGTCATTAGGACTATAATGATGCAGCCCTTGTCAGCAGTAACCATCTGTTGTGGCTGTCATTATCAAAAGTGAGATGTATAAAAGGCCCAAGGATATTTCAATTACATGCACTTTGACTTTTGTTCCCATGTCACCTTCTTTTAGGGGGCTTAAGTAAACTAAGAGAACCCTGGTGGCAAAGTGGTTAAGTGCTTGCCTGCTAAGCTGCTCTGTAGGAGAAAACTGTGGCAGCCAGCTTTTACAAAGATTTACGATCTTGGAAACGCTACGGGGCAGTTCTGCTCTGTCCTATAGGTTCGGGAAGAGCATTTGGGTTTTTTGTTTGGTTTAGTGTAAACTGACACTATTTTCAAGGTTGAGCTCCCTCCTTGGAGCCACTGAAATGCACAGCTAGAAGGGACAGTGGGATTATTTTATCAAATCCTCCCCTTTTTAAAAGATATTGTTTAGGGAAGGTTAACTGACTTAGGGAAGGTTAACAGCTGCTTCCAGGTAAAAACCACAGCTACTGTTCTCTGTTTAAAGCCTAATTTGTGCTATTACTTATACAATTTTGGTGAAAGACCAAAATAAATGAAGAAAGATTTCTTTTGCTTTCAAATGATGGAATTTTCCACTGTCCTTCCCCATAGCCCACCGACATCTTTCACTTCCCTCCTACTTCACAGCCCCTTCTATTCTGGCATTGGCACCTCTGCATCTCAATGAAGATCCTCCACCTCCATGTTCAAAGCAGACCTTCACATGTGCTCCTCCATTTTGACTTCTTTTGCCCCCTTGGTAACACCCTGTTCTAGCAGATATTTGTGTCTGTCTTATACTGTCTGTCTTTTCCTTTCTGCTGATTCTTCTTGGTCTATAAATGTGCTCAAGCCTCTTGTCGAATTTTTTAAAAAATTCATCCTATATACCCCTCTTTTCAACACTTGACCTCTGGAAAGAGAAATTGGTCAGCAGAATTGCTGTTTTCTCAACCTGTCATTCCCATGACAGGCACATGGTGGTAGCTCAGGAAAGTTCCTCTCCCTCCCTCCTTCCCCACCTCCTCCTGACTTCCTGCCTCTCTCCTCCTCACCTCTTGTTGTCCACCCTCTTTTGTCCCTCTCCCCCTCTTTTGTTCCCTTTTGGTTTCTTGCCTCTCTCTTGGCCCCTGCTCCCCTTCCCTATTTGTTGCTATTTGCCTTCTGACCTTTCTTAGGAAAAGGAAAACTAATCTAATGACGACTTGAAAGGCTGCTGCTTTTAACAGGCTTTATGCAAATTTCAGTTTCCTTTACAGATCATTTTGCCATGGTACTGAATGTGCTGTTTTAGTATCACTGTTTGGAACTCGACTTTCTTGTGTTTTAATGCAGATATGTATTAACATTTGTGTGGATTTTCAGTCATATTAAAGAAAAGCAAACCCAAACAAAACACATCATTATTTGGTTGATTCTGACTTGTGGCGACCTTACAGGTCAGAGTAGAACTGCCCCATAGGGTTTCCAAGGCTGTAATCTTTACAGAAGCAGATTTACACATCTTTCTCCAGAGCAGCAGGTAGGTTCGAACTGCTGACCTTCCAATTAGCTGTCAAGTGGATAACCACTGCACAACTAGGGCTCCTTTGTTAATGAAAAGTCAAATTTGTGGACTTTTTTTTTTTTTTACTCCCTTTGAGTAAGTGTGTAATTGCTGTGGAGCTAATTTAAAATTTCTGGTCTCCCATACCAAAGGGGAGGGCCTGTGTTGGGCAGGAATCTACTTGTTAACTTACATCCCAACTGTTTGTTATGTGGTCTTTGCTACTTAGGATTATCAGCATAACATCACCTGGGAGTTGTTCACAGTTTCAGGAGCTGATTAGAAATGCTGCACCTTGGGTTGCACCTCAGACCTACTGACTCACATTCTGCATTTTAACATCTTCCCCCTGAAAAAACAAAACCCAAAAAACCAAATTTATTGCGAAGTCCAGTTCCCAGCTGGTATCTCTACAGAAGTAGATTATTCCTATCTGCCTTCTCAGGAGTGACTGGTGAGTTTGAACCGCCAGCCTTCTTTCTTGTTAGCAGTCAAATGCCTTAGGCACTACGCCACCGGAGCTCCCAACACGATCCCTAAGGGGTTAATATTAATATGTACCTTAAAATTTGAGAAAACACTGAAATGCAATTTTAAAATTTGAGAAGCACCTTAGAAATAGTTTTTTTTTAAACTACTTTTGAATAATCATTTACCCTTTAATTTGACCATGAGTAAATCATTAACAATAATTAGGTAAAAGAAAAAAATTAGTGTATACAGTATACATAGTTAGAACAGTAATAATTTAGTGTGTTTTTTTAAAACATATAAGAAAAATAAAGTTATATTACCTACAAGGTTTAATCTTGATTGCAAACTGGTCTGTGACATTTTGTTTGGCTTATTTGAATTTCAGAAATCTTACTTGATTCTTAGGAAATCAAATTCAAATAGTATTAGTTAAGCAATATTATAAGTAATCTAATATGTAACATTTAGAGTCTTAAATAAAATGGCAAGTCTTGAACTAAAGATTTTTTTTTTAATTGGCTGGTGGGTTTGAAGTGCCAACTTTTAGTTAGCTGAGCGCTTAACCACTGTGCCACCAGAGCTCCTTAGAGAGTACTGTATGGTTTGTAATAAAGCCTTAAATACATACTGTCTTATCCTTTACTGAAAAAGTTTCCTGACCTCTGATATCAACATAATGGATAGCTTTTTGTATGTGTGTGAAATTTTTGAGAAAGGTATCGGAAGAATCTTGATTATTTTTTTTCTTTTTCCTTTAAATAGGAAAAAAGGAGTCAGTCCAAAACTGAATAGGTTTTTATTTTTACTCTTTCAAATTAAATGTTTGTGTTAGGGCCATAGCCACAGATTAACTTTGCCACTTTCTTGGACCTATTTTCAAATCTTTCAACCAATTTTTTTCCCAAAGTACTGAGATAATTAATACTCTCATAAGATACTATACAAATGTTATACAAATGCAGCATTTTATTAATGAGCTGTCTATTTTTATATATTCCATGGATGTAAGCTACTTACCTCATATGACTATGAATATTTTCCATCTATAACCTTCCAACCTTAGGGTCTTGTTTCCCTGTGATGCCACCTTGTGGTGGGCTGTGGGCACTTCACTGGCAAACTCTGGGCACTTTAGTCACCCAGCACAGCGAATTGTCCATAAGGATGACTCATGGCAAACCCTGCTCAGAGTAGGAAACCCATCACATACCTAAAAGATTATGAATCATTAGACTGGAGAAACTTCCTGGTCAATACAACTTGGAAGAAATCTCTTATTGTACTGCTTCTCAACCCTTTCTGCACCCACTGCTATAAATGAGTGTAAAGTAAACATACTTAAAAAAAAAAAAAAAAAGAACAAAGAAATAAATTAACTCATTAGGGCCTTTGAGATTTAGTTTTAATTTACATTTAGTTAATTTTGATATTAATTTGTACTTTATTTGCCTCTCTATGATTGTATATGTCTTTAAAAACATTATTTTTATATACATCAATGTATATATCTGTGTATTTTGTGTGTGTGTGTGTGTATGTTTATTACTAATTCACATTTCTGGTGAACTTTGTTACTGAAAGAGTTTAAGACCAGAAGAGGCCTTTTCTGTATTTGGACCCTAACTTAACTGTTGTGATTTTTCAACCATGTAAGTGTTAATTTATTTATGAATTAGTCAAACTAGAGAAGATTTTTCAACCATGTAAGTGTCATTCATTTATGAATTAGTCAAACTAGAGAAGAAGCTTTATGCAAAGGGTCATCATTATTTTGCTTTCCTCTTAATTTCTTGATAAAACACAGCAGTGCACCAATAGTCCATTGTATTGGTTCAAATAGCTCTGACAGTTAACAGCCACGTTCTTATTTAAAGATTCTAGAACATCTTTATAAAATCTGAATAGATAGTATACCATTTATTTGCAACTGTTGTCAGAACAGGAAAATGTATATGTGGCAAATAACTAATTGTTTACCTCTGCATGGAGGGGATTATCTCTTTAGCTCCAAAAATACAGTAATAAGGAGCAAACTTAAGAACAAGCTTATTTTGCCATGGCTTTCACTAGTCTACCTGGATGAGGATAAAGAGATGTGTTACTCATAGCAGTTGACAGATCTGGGATACATTCAACATAAATAGCACTTTAGAGATGTTTGAAACTATGATATTCAGCTAAATGTTTCCATAGTTTAAGCTACATTCATTCCTGTATGTTGCCAAGGATCCTAGTGCTATGAGCAGCTTGCAACAGCAATTTGTATGGTTGCTATGTACTGAGATCCCAAGAATAAGCAAGTGGGAAATAATATGTGGATGGGAAAATAAAGTATTGCTATAGTAACAACTTATTTTCTATAGGAGACATTTGGAAAATAATGCAAGAATCATTGGAATTTTGCTAGAAATAAGCATTGGAATTATGCTAGAAATATATTTTGCACAAAATGGAGAAGACAGAAAAACAAAAGTCATGCTTCAGATACTGCTTTATATTAATAATACTTTATGATATAGAATAATTTAAAATGTTACATTTTAACTGACTTTCTAATACGCTGTTTATTTAGTTTGGATAAAATCACAGGAGAAAGGTACAAAGACCTGAAAGAAGGTAATGTCATTTCATTTTCTTCTTAGCTTGACAATATCAGAATAATTCTTCACATGATATATAGTGTTTTAGAAGTTAATTTTATGTTGTCTTTAATTTCATTATAACAGATAATTTTCTTCATGATGAAATTCTTTAAATATAGCCTCATATCTCTTGCTGCTATCCACTGCCTTCTATTTCTCTTCTTAGATGAAGAAAACAGGCCACATGAATTATTAAAGCCATCCATTGATTAGAAAACACTGATAGTAACTTATTTATTTTAACTTTTTTTTCTTCTGATGTGGTGGTCTCAATACTGGCTGCACATTGGAATCACTGGGGTTTTTCCAAAATACAAATGCCTGTGCAGATAATGGTAGGAATCCTGTCTCCATCCCCTTTTCTAAAAGAATACTTTTGATGTTTTGTCATTAATTATAATGCTCTGGTGGTATAGTGCCTAAGGCATTTGACTGCTAACCAGAAAGCTGGCGGTTCAAACCCACCAGCCACTCTTCTGAAGGAAGATTGGGCAATCTACTTCCCTAGTGATACTGCTTCGGAAACCCAAGGACGGGTCACTATGAGCCAAATTGACTCCACGGCAATGAGTTTGGTTTGCTTTGATAATGCTTACTATAAGTTTTTGGTATGTATCTTTTTTTTAAGAGTAGGAGATTTCTTTCTTTTGCTCAAGATTTTTTTCCTTATTTGAATCATGAATATTGTTCTTGTCAGGAGCCATCAAGTTGATTTAGGGACAGAACCCACGTACAACAGAATGAAACACTGCCCAGTCCAGGCCATCTTCACAATCGCTGCTATGCCTGAGCCCATTACCTCAGCCACTGTGTCAATCCATCTCCTTGAGGGTCTTTCCCCTTTTCACTGACCCTCGACTTTACCCAGCATGATACCATTCTCCTGGGACTGGTCCCTCCTGACAGCGTGACCAAATTATGTGAGCCAAAGTCTTGCCATCCTCACTTCTAAGAACATTCTGGCTGTATGTCTTCTGAGACAGATTTGTTTGTTCACTGGGCAGTCCATGGTATATTCACTATTCTTTGCCAATACAATAATTCAAATGCATAAATTCTTCTGTGGTCTTTCTTATTCATTGTCCAGCTTTCATATGCATATAATGCTATTGAAAACACAGTGGCTTGCATCAGATGCACCTTAGTCTTCAAAGTGACTTTGTTCTTTAACACTTTAAAAAGGTTTTTTCATGGCAGCTTCACCAAGTGCACTATGTCCTTTACTTTTTCTACATCTCCTGAGAGTATGATTTTTGTCCTTTAATCCGTTAATGTGGTAAATTACATTTACTTTTTTTTTTTTTTTAAATGAGTTTGGATTCCTGATTTAAATCCAGGGTGATCAAGGTGTACTAGCCTTTTTAATAATGTGGATTTGGTGTGCCAGTATTTTCTTTACTATTTTTGTATCTGCGATCATGAATGAGATTGGCCTATTGTTTTCAATTCTTACACAGTTTGAGTGGAGCTTTTAGATTAGGCTTCAGCTAGTCTCCAAGTTGTGGAAGGTACCCTTTGCTCGTGTTCTATGGAAGGGTTTATACCATTTATCCTGACATCTTTCATTGCTTCCTTAAATTTTTGGTAGAACTCACTGCTGAAGCCATCTGAGGATTCAATTATTTTTTTTCTGTGGGAAGCCTTTTTTTTTTTAATTCTTTTTAATTGTAATTTGGGTGAAACTTTACAGAACAAATTGGTTTTCTATTCAACAATTCATGTACATTTGGTTTTACGACACTGATTGCAATCCTCGCAATTTAAACACTCTTCCACTTCCTCCATTCGTCATTCTTTCATATCCCTTCCTGCTTTCTGAACTTTATCCTTGGACAAATGCTGCCCTTTTGATCTCTTATGATTTATTGACCTAAGGAGTGCATGCTTCCCTGGTGTTCGTGTATACCTTGTAGTCCTGATAATGTTTGGCAAAAGTTGAGTCATAAGGGTGAGTTCAGTTGCAGGCTTGAAGGGTGTCTGAGAACCATAGTTTGGGGTTCCACTAGTCTCTATCAGACCAGGAAGCCTAGTCTCTTTTACGATTGAGTTTTGTTCCACATTTTTCTCCCACTCTACTATGACCTTCTATTGTGATCCCTTTCAGGGCAGTCAGCAGTGGTAGCCAAGTGTCATTTAATTCTCCTGGTCTCAGAGTAATGGAGGCAGAGGTTCAAATGTCTCATAAGTCCTTTGGATTTGTTTCCTTGTGTCTTCGATTTTCTTCACTATTCTTTGCTCCACTTGGGAAGAGACCAATATTTGGATCTTAGATGACAGCTCACAAGCTTTTAAGACCCCAGTGGCTACTTAATGTAGTAGGATATAGAGCATTGTCTGTGTGGACTAGGACTAGGTTATACCATTTGACCTTGATGTTCTGTGAGACTCTGGTCCTGGGTCCCCAGGCCCAGTTACTCATTCCCTCAGGGTGTTTTGTTATGGCTAAAAAGTTTTGATAACTTTGCCCTCTGTATGCTCTCATAATGGACATATCCCAGCATATTATAAATACATATATAGAAGTATTCTCTGTCAAACTTATGTATATTCGTGGGTGTAGTCCCATTTACCTTTGTGGGAAGTCTTTTAAATTATTGCTTCAGTTTCTTATAGGATTTTCCAGGCTTTTCATTTTTTATTAGGTTTGTTAAATTGGTGGATTTTTTTTTTTTGTTGTTTTTTGAGGTTATTTCCAATTCACCTAAAACTTTAAGCATAAAGTTGTTTGTAATATACTATTCAGTATCTTTAATATCTGCAGTTTTGTTTCTTTCTCACAGTTGTATTCATCAGTCTTCATTAATCATTTATCATTTTTATTGATCTTAAATGGTCACTTTTTGCCTTTGATGATCATCTCTATTTCATGCTTGTTTTCTATTTCATTTATTTCTCTCTTATTAATATTTGCTGCCTTGTAGTTTCTTTGGGTTTACTTTGCTTTTCTTATTGTCTTAAGATATATATGTATCATTTTAATTTTCAGCCATTCTTATTTGTTAACATATGCATTTCATCTAAGTAGCTTTGATCCCACAAGTATTAGATGTGGTAATTTTGTTACTTAGTTTAAAATATTTTCTAATTCAGTTTTTTCATTGACCCATGGATTACTTTGTTGTGATTAGGTGCCATCGAGTTTGACTCATAGCAACTCCATGTGACAGAGAACTGCCCCCATAAGGTTTTCATGGCTGTAATCTTTACAGGAGCAGATCACTGGGTCTTTCTTCTGTGGAGCCACTAGGTAGGTTCGAGCTGCCAACCCTTCAGTTGGCAATTGAGTGCCTAATCGTTGCGCTACCAGGACTTCTGGTTTATTTAAGTATGTTATTTAATTTTCAAACACATTGGGGCTTACTTAGTTCTGTTAACACAGTGCTGCTTCTCTGTTCCTTTAGTTAAATTTGAGTCAAAGAGGTAACCTAGATTTAATATGGCACAAGGACATGATCATTAAAGAAGTAAGGTTCATTGTGTCTTATCTTTGTAGACTATCTACCATACTTCTTCTTGCCCTTTGAATCCTTATATATAGTCCATAATTCATTCTGAATTCCCTTTTTACCTGACTTATCTTTCTGTTAACTAACTCTTTATTCATCCACTGAATTTCTAACTTGTTAAAATTGTATATTCAGGTCTAGAATTTATATTTCTTCCTTTTCAAATCTATATCATTAAAAAAAATTAGATTCCAGTTCCCTGCTTAAATTTCTAAGTCGGCTTTTTGTAAGCATACTTATCTTACATTTCAGTTCTGACAGTTCTAATATTAGTCTTTTTGTTGTTGTTTTTTTCCTGTTGTCTCTTTTCAACTTTTTCTTGTTCACGGTTTCTTCTTGAATGAATGGTTATCGTTGATTGTGTCTGGATATTGTATTTGAAAAACTACTTTTAGAAATTGAGACCTAGGATGATGCCGTATGCCTTGAGAGAGAGAGAATTTTTGTTTTCTTCTGCCTGTTGGTAATAGCTTTCTGCAGCCATCTTTATCCAAGTTATCTGAGCAACCCATATGACTTAAAGCCTATCTATGGGTTCGTATGGGTGGAAGTTCTGGTGGCATAATGCCTAAGGCATTTGACTGTTAACCAGAAGGCTGGAGGTTCAAACCCACTATCCACTCCTCAGAAGGAAGATTGGGCCATCAACTTCCATAGAGATTGTTGTTGTTGTTGTTGTTATGTGCCGTCGAGTCAGACCCGACTTCATAGCGACCCCTCCTTGGGTTTCCGAGACGGTATCACTACGGAAGTAGATTGTTCCATCTTCCTTCCAAGGAGTGGCTGTATCCATAGAGATACTGCCTTGGAAACCCAAGAAGGGGTTGCTATGAGTTGGGTTAGACTCGACGGCAGTGAGTTTGGTTTTTGGCTTTTTTAATAAGTTCATATGAGAGCTGTTCACTTTTTTTTTTATCCCAAAGTGAGGTGATTTACCTGTGGTGGGCCCTAGCCTCTGTTTTTTTCCCTCTCTAGAGGCCATCAGACATGACCTTCAACCTCTCAGCTTCCTCTGTGGTGTCAGCAAACAGCCCTGGGACTAACAGCCCTAAGTATTTCTTCCCATCCACTTTCAGACTCAGGACTTGGATAGTCCCTCACCATCTTAATAGATCTTTGATGAATTGAAGATATTTACTTTTCCTTGGCTCAGCTTCTTCAGCCATTTTCAGTGAGAGGACTGGCCCCAATTACCTAGCCGTCTTTACTGAAAGTAAAAGTTACCCAAATTTGTACACTGATTTGCCTTTCAGTCTTATATTTATTCCTTCTATATACATTCCTTTTACATAAATATAATACATATTTATGGTGACCACATTTATGCTGACCTCGGAGTACCAACAACTTGTTATACCCGTGGTTTAATCTGTTCTGGTCAAGGTTATCTTTTATTTTATAATCATAGACTATTAGAACATCCTAGGGATTATGGAAACCAGGGTTTTTCAATATGTGACTCATGCTCTTCCTGTAAGAATTATCTGAGAGAAGTTAATAAAAAATGACCTGGTCCAGTTCTCACATTTTTCATATAAGAAAACAAATAGAGAGAGTGGTTAATTATGTTGTATCACAGTTTGTTGAGAAACAGTTACATTTGGCATGATTAAATATATAAATGTCTGTCTATGCTACAGTATTGCATCTTGTTTATAAATGGTGGCTCACACCTTAAAAAGATCATGTGAGTTATCTGTAAGGGTACTTTAGGTAACTTTTGCTTAGGCATACTAACTGAGCTTTACTTTTTTCTCCACCAGGTTTCAATTTCTTAATAAGTAAAGAGGAGATGTGTTTCTTTCCCTATGAAACTTTCCCTTGAAATATTGTTGGGAAATAAAGTGAAAACACACTTCTCAATTACCTCAATAGTGAGGTAATCATTTTGTACTTGTGAAAAACCATTTTTATGAATGCTACATCAATTTCAATTCCTTCCTACCAATTGGCCAGCTCCAGAGATCCAAAGTACCTCTCTGTCTACATCTCTTTCTCATATTAAGGCTGTAGATGGAGTATCTTGAGAATGAAGTTGACTCCATACTAGAATTAACTGAAAACTCCACAAAGCAGTAAGTAAAGTTGTCATCTGCTGTTAGTCCATTAGGGTTTATGGATTGCTTATTGGTTATTCCACTAGTTTTCCATTTTAACTTTACTTGAAACATACTTAAGTTTGTTGTTGTTATAATTTATTGTCTGTTATATAAGCAAGTCCCTGTGTTGCCCATATCCCACTTAAGACACAGCTTGTACTTGCCCTTTAATGTTATATAAATTTGCCCTCACTTTGGAATGATTGAACCGACCCCTATTTGCAACAAATTTTTCATCACAATCACCTTCATTTGCTGCATATGTGCAGATTTTAAATCATTGATATCTTGAACTGAAGTAAAGCTAAATAAGAATTATTCTGACTTACCTACAAATTTGCCATATAAGCTTACTTAAAGACACACTTAGGAATGTTTCTTGTTTGTAACCTGGGGACTATCTATACTTCTCTTGTGTTTATTTTCACATTTAAAATGTCTTGTAGTGTGCTTTTAGCAGAGTTGTAGAGGTGGCTGAGAAGAACATCAGATAATCAGAGTTCTTGCTTCTTTCTAATCTTTGGGCAGTTCGTTTACTTGTAGGAGCCATTGGTTCTTCACTTTTAAATTGAAGGGTTGAATTAAATGATTTTTAAAGTTGAGTCACTGATTCTTTAAAAACATTCTAGTACCTATTACATATCTAAGTAGAAATATTGCATGATTAGTTGGATAGATGAGTATTTCTGAGAGTAGCAGTCTAGATGGGAGATAGACATTTGGGAATCATCAGTGCATTAAAAATCATGAGATCAAAGGAGGTCACCAAGTGAATGAATGTTGTAGATACAA
>NW_006922395.1:412938-413873 GCF_000298275.1 Orycteropus afer afer | reverse complement strand
TGAGCTTGGTGTCCCCTGTGACTATGGTCCCAAGCCCGCAGGTTCAACTACTCAGTCCCTCTGGGTAGCTGGCTGTGACCAAGCAGTGACCACAACCTTGGTATAGCAGTTTTCTAAAGGAGGTTTGCTCTAAATTGGAACAGATAAGTGGGACCAAAGCTGGAAAAGGATATGAGGTCAAGGGTTTTGTTTTTGTTTTTAAGATGGGAGAAATGAAGTTATTGTTATGATATTTGTATGCTAAGAATGATCTAATAGCGAGAGAAGCATTTTTGGTATGGAAGATAGAGTAGAGACAAGAAGGATCTCATACATGAGTAGGTTGGTTTCAGCTAGGAGTACAGTATAATCATAGGAGAGAAGGTGGAGAATGTGGGCACTTTGGAAATCATTAGCATTCTACCTTCTGGGAACATGGTAGGATTACATATCCTAGTCCTTTGTGGTTTGGTAGAGTCATGTAACTAACTGGTTGTGGGCACTGCACTTTTGAGTGTTAAGTGACATGTGCCATTTCTGTTATATAGTATTTAATTGTCAGTGTGAAAAATTTAAAAAGTTATTGTCCCCTTTGCCACAGTCATTGGCATTGTTCTAGAAGCTCGCTGCTAATCAGTCTGCATCTCTGAATAAGGACAACATGGAGCAGATCACCAGCTGACAACGACATTGAGGGCCAAGATACATAGTAAAAAGTCACTCATGTCAGTGGCATCACTAGGGATGTGTGGACTGTACCAGGTGACACTGTCAGAGGGGGTGATACCAAAATGACTGTCTATAAAATTTTTGTGCAGTGTTTCAGCAGAAATTTATTTTTTATAAATATCCTTGTATAGCGGACCAGGTTTGCTGGTCTGATAGAGCCTGGTGGAACCACTGAGACTATGGCCCCTAGCTGCCCTTCAGGTCTGGAAATGAACCCACACCTGTGG
>NW_006922395.1:410692-412103 GCF_000298275.1 Orycteropus afer afer | reverse complement strand
GACAACTTCAGCAATCAGGAGCTCCTCAGTTGCTCATAGAAATTCCCACCTTGGAGTTTACAAAGACTTATGGGTAGAAAAGCCACACTAAATAATTTACTACACCACAGTATGGGAAATGAATTTGCTCTGTAAACTTTCACCCAAATCACACACACACACACACACACACAAATCCTTGTAGCTAGTTATAATAACAAAAACAGTTTTTGTAAGCCTAGCTTACATGTATCAATATACCTGTAAGGCTAAAACTCTGTACTAGTTTACTTTTTGAACCTTCTAATGTAGTACACAGTCAGACCTGTCTTTATTCCCCAATTATAGTGACACTTCAAATCACGAGGTTTCATCTGCATGCACTAAAAGTTTGCACTGTTGTTTTGATTTGCTGTCAGGTGTTTTTATAGTTGATTCTATCAAACTTTCTGGTGATTTAGCTACAATATTGTGGGTATTTGTGAACATGTATCAGTAACTTTTTTGAGAATAAAGTAGTAATTAAGGAAAAGGAGAAAACAAAAAATGAAGATTGATAATGAACATTACTAATCATTCTGCATGGTCTGGCATGGGAGGGGATCTATGGGTGAGTGACACCATGAGTTATTGCACTGGATGACACCAAACCTAGTGATGCCACTGACTCATGGCATGTAGATGGTAGTTTAAAGTTTTCAGAGCACTTTTGCACATGGAAGAAAATGAGAATGGGCACTCGGTATAGTGGGGTTGTCTTTACATCAGCCTAGACCTTTCTCTGTCAAGATAAGGGGAAGGCCACTTGCATGCCAAGGCTTGTCTCCTCTGCTTCATGAACTCTCAGTTATGGTAGCCTCTTCCATTTCTGCTTTATTTTTCTTTTATCTTTTTTCATATACCCTTCTCTTTAAAATATTTGTACTCTTCATTTATGCTGAAACTTGACCATGATATTTCTTTGGTCTTTAGTTCTTTTCCCATTGTGTCATTATGGTATTAGTTTCTCCCTTGGGTAGATGGTAAAGGAGGAGATGATAAGTGGGGTGAGTTATCTTGATTCAGAGTTAGGCCAGGAGGTGAGATTTGTAAGCACAAAAATCACAACGCCTAGAATAAAGTCATTCCTGAGATAACCTGCAGAACCAACTTTTAAGTAAAGAAACTGAAGCCTCAGGTTACTTGTGTTATTTACAGACTAATGGGATAATGGGAGCTCTGGTGGCATAGTGTCTAAGGCACTTGACTGCTAACCAGAAGGCTGGCGGTTCAAACCCACTAGCCACTCCTTGGAAGGAAGGTTGAGCAATCTACTTCCGTAGTGATGTTGTTGTTGTTATTTGCCATTTGCTATTGAGTCGGACCCGACTCATAGCGACCCCTCCTTGGGTTTCCAAGGCAGTATTACTATGGAAGTAGATTGCCCAACCTT